>NW_025110782.1:21613-48879 GCF_011392965.1 Frieseomelitta varia | reverse complement strand
GGGCAGGGGAAGAAAAGAATTTTTTTCGAAGAAAAGCCGGAAAAAGCGGGGTGGTTTGACTCACAGACTACTTAAAGGCGCGAGCACACATGTCAACGAGCGACTCGCACAATGGCCTCGTTCTTAAGCCGCGCTCCTCACGAGGGGGTGGGGTTGGGGGGGGGGGGGGGCTTCTAGATTTTCAGCCGCCTTTCACGAGCTTTCTCGAGCAAAGTACACGCCATTTCGGCATTCTCCCCGGGCTTCTTGCGCTCCTCTGATCTCTCCACCCGGCAAGTCCTCCTCTTTGTTGCCTTCCTGCCTAATTATCGTCGTAACTTGTACGCGATTTTCTTACGTCACGCTCCTTCTGTTTGATAAACAAGGGGGGGGGGCACGTTGTACAGCTTTCTCGTCGAGCATCTTCCGACGGGGTGAGCTCGTCTTTGTGCACGTGTACGCCGGAGTGCGTGCACGACGATAACGCGTCATTGCATCGACGATTTCTTTGTTAATTATTTCTCTCTTCTTCTTTCTCTCCTGGGGGGGGAGGGGGGGGGGGAAAGGGGTTTTTCACGTTCGAGGCCTCTTTGGTTCCCTCGAGTGTCCCCCGAAACGCAAAGTGGTCCGCCTTTGTGAATTTCTCTTTCTCTTTCCGTACGAGCTGAAATTATTTCTTTTCGAATGTTTCGAGAGTTTATTTATCTCTCTCTCTCTCTCTCTCTCTCTCTCTCTCTCTCTCTCTCTCTCTCTTGGTCCGCATTCTTCCGCCGCGGCTCATTAACGTTTACAACTCTGTGTGGAAAACATACTTTAACCGACTAGTCTGGAAATCAGCGATTACTCGTAACTGTGGGGGAAACAAGTTGGAAATTTCGCGTAGAAAGTGCTTCGTTGAAATGTTGTGACCGCGACAGAGAAATGGGTTAAACGTTCGATGAAAGTAAATCTCGATCCTTTCAGCCCGATAACCGGTTAGATTTTCAGCAACGTACGCGCACGAAATTTCCACGAAAAGCTACGCGGTGTGAGAAAAAAAAAAAGGAGAGAGAAAAGAGAAGTAAAAGAAAAAAAAAAAAATGGGAATGAAAGAGGTGGCTGACGGAGAACACACGCAGTGACGTTCCGTAGCAGAGGTTCTCGAAGCTCTCTTACGTGCTTTCAGAGAACTTTCACCAGAAGCAACTGCATCGCCATTTCCAACCACTCGTGAGTATTTGCTCGCTAATAGCGTGCAAAGTACACGCGCGGGGCCGCGGAATTTCGCAGTCTTTGTTGCTTTCAGCAGGCTGTAAGACCGGAAGGAACTCTGACTCCCTTCCCCGTTTCAGAGTCAAACTGCCTCTACGATATTTTCTCCCCTATTAAGCGAAATAAACCTTGCCGAGGTTTAGACATTATTAGCTTAGCTTCCTCCGTTCTCGTTTCGTTGGAAAATTGGTTTCCTGCGACCAACGTGTCGTGCTGAAACGAAATCGGTCCTCTGAGACGAAACAACGAAGCCTAATAGTTCTCTTAAAACAATGGCAGAAATTTCTTGATCGTTTCGACACACGGACGCGTGAGTACTAACAGCGACTTTACGATTCTGGACGTGCGGACGTTTATATTTCGAATAACGTTGGCAGTTGGTTTTATCATTTGATTACTTAGATTCACAATGATGCTACAACTATAACAAATCTAATGTTAGTGCCTAACCTAATACGAAAATAGACATCCACGCATTCAGAATTATAAAGTCGCTGTTAGCGCGCAGTGTTGAATGATGAAGAAACTATTTTGTCACTTTTCAAAAGAACAATTAGGCTGCGATCTATGGTCCCTTGGAAAAGGAACGTGACGTCATCTTCGTGACGAGTAAAATACAATATAAAAAAACAGGAAAAAAAAATTTGACCTTGAAATTCAAACTTTTCTTTCCACCCTGTATATATGTTACACAGTGACGAGCAAAATTGAACGCACATACGGATTTTTAAAAATATTTCAAATTATTAATTTATAATTTTTTAGACTATTCGTACGTAGAGTACAGAAATAGCAAACAAAATATGTTAGTGTAGTTGTAGAATGTTTTCGCTTCCCAAAATAAGTTTTACGACCTCGTTGCCATCGCGATTTAAATAAATTTAAATAAATAAAAAAAAAATTGTCGATACTTCAGATACTGTTGCAATTTTATTAAAAAACATCATATAACAATTCATCATGTATCAGTCACATTGCAATCTCACTTCAAAACGTGAAGCTTCTGTTTTCACTATCTTGAAGATCCAAGATATTTCAACACTACGAATCAAATGGAAAACTATTCTAAAAGCGCCTAAATTTACGACTAAATGCATCACAATCCAGAAGATTAAAATTTCCCATCTCACGCTGCGGCAATTTTTCTTCATCATTTTGCTAACAATAAGATTGTTTCCAACAAGTTTCCAAGTCAATTGATCTCTCTCTTTATCTACGTATGTAAGAACAACACCGGATAACGACCACGATGCGTGTCACTTGTGCGGAAACGTATTTCTTTCGTTTAATGGCGGATCGATGCGGGAGGAGTGGGGACTAAGAGGGAACTAATTTCGTACGAGCGCATAGAGGTCCACGAACGAAGGTTATCTATTTCACTCGCGTAAATACCGAACCCTGTAACATGCGGGCACGGGCTGCAGGCGCCGGTTATCTGGACAACACCTCCTCCCCCTGCCCCTTCAAACGTTGCCCGGCAAGGGATTTAATTGCCTCTTCTATTTCGTGCGTCACGTACGCAACGATTTGCGGCCGGGTAAACCCGCGTTATTAATTTCACCGGCCGCTTTGCCCACTAATAAAAGTATCAAGGAATAATCAAACTGCGAGTCGCGTCGTCGACTCGACCACGCGAATATGAAATTTAGACTTTAAGGGGGACATTCCAGTGTGAACTTTTGGAAAAATCGATTTTTCTTTTCTTTTTCCTTTTTTTTTTTTTTTTTCTGCATATTTTTAACTTAAAGAACATAGTTTCAAAAATAAATCTCTGTGACTTTACAGTTGTGAACGAAGCCTAAAATTAACGAAGTTGTAGACGACCAGCGTCATGCTTAAACTTTAAAGGCATCTTTCTGGAAACTATGTTTTTCGGAACGGTGTCCACGATATCTCGAAATCTACTTGACCAATTGACTCGAAATTTTAAGTACGCGAAATTTTAGCACATGCGTGACTATACCAGAATCAACCAAAAAATTTTATTTTTTTATATCTTTTTAGGCTTCCAAAGTTTAACAAAACCATGTAAGAATCGATAATAATAATCGAACTATCGCCACTTTTTTAATTACCGACTTTTTTCTTTTGTTTTGGTATAGCCAAACTCTAATTATTTCCAACAAGCAGAATGCCTGGAAATTTTTTTAAAAGCGACTATCTTTGAGAGTATGCAGTGCCACTAATTTTAACTTTTCTTGTCCCAAAAAATTTTGAAACGTCGTTGAAATACGTACAAATAAACCCTGTCAATTTGACTGCAGAAGGTACAATAGCTTCTTTGCACAAAATTCCCTAAAAAAGTTAAAAAGAAAAACAAGCAATTCACAGTAGAATACTCCCTTAACAGTTGTAACTGTTCTGTTTCTTTTCTCCTTTTTTTCTTTCACGGAGCGATGTCTATGCTCGAGGTTAGTGCTTTCATCGAGTAAGGAATTTTAACTGCGAGTTTCAACGCCCGTGTCTCGTGGCTCGAAAAATTTTCAAAGATCAAAGTTTGAAAGCGGAAACAAGCGGGTGGGCAGGTTCAACTGTAGTAACTGGGAAATGTACATCGAAACGTCTCTCTTTGTGGACGTTGAATTGCTTGGAATCATTGGTAATCTGATTTCCGAGCGGGATCGATCGCACGAAGGCACGACAGTTTGTCCCTCGATGGCTATCGGGAGTAATCTAATTCCGGATGGATAAGCCGGAAAAAGAGGAAACATTACTAGATCGGATGTTTTCCAGATGGTCCCGGCTGCTTTTAGGGACGCGTCGCGGCCGATGAAAGCGAGTTACACGGATCGGTTAAAATACTAAACTTTCCTCGAGCCCCGTGCGGAACTTTTCTTTTCATATTATACCTCTCTTTGATATTCAAGCCTCTTAGCTGTGAATGACTTTGTACGCTGGTCGTCATTAAGAAATGGCGAATTTTTTTTCCTTTTTTTTTTTTCTCGTGCAACGGCGAGCGTGCTCGTCGCGTAAGAAAAGTAATTGCAATTTGCCGCTCGATTCAAATTTTTTTTGCGAGAAACGAAACATATTGGTGAATTTCAAACGTTTTAAAATATATCTTGAGACTAGTTCACGTTGTTCCTAAATATTTTCTTCCTACGACCGCCATCTTGCGCGACCTGTTGCGACTTATGTTGCGTGAAAGTCAATTTCTACTGTATATACCGAAAAAAAAATCACCTTTTAAACGTTATCTGTTTGAATTCGAGAAGTATCATTCCGAAAGAATAAGTTAAATTTCATAAAATAATTTGCAACATTGTTTACAATTATTTATAAAAATAATTTATTAAATTGAATAAGAAAACTACGAATTAGTTTAAGCTCTGCAAATATAATTAATCAAGTTAAAAACTCGAGTCAAATTAAAATTATTGATTTAAAAAAGAAAAAAAAAAAAAACTAGCGTTATTCCCTTAGCAGTTTGATTCAACTTTACAATTAGCAGCTGCACATACTCCGTGTCTGACGAGTATAATCGCGTCGTTCCAGCGACACTATTCTAAGAGATTAAGAGACAGGTACGCTTGGCGGTTGCCCTCCGGGGCATTTCGGCTCTCACCGATTCAACGAAAAGCAAAATGTCATTCTTCGATAATTTCTGCCCAATCAGCCCCGTCCTCGTCGCCGTAATTTGAACGTCGAATTATCGAGAGAGAGAGAGAGAGAGAGAGAGAGAGAGATGATGGAATTACGACCGATCGAATCGTCGAAGCTTCCAGCATCGAATTACGTAAAATTTCATTGTTTCAAGTCGACGGTCGATAAAGAAGGGGGAGAAAAATGTAAGAGGGAACTAAAAAGAGAGTAAAGAGAGAAAAGAGAGAGAGAGAGAAAGAGAGGCGCAGCGTTGGCTTTGGAACACGGTTCGATTATCTATTCCCAATTCTTTCGAAACGATCCGACGGCTTGATCCTATTTAATGGCCGTGCCGTTGCTATCTGTTCCCTATGAACCCTCCAGTTCCGCCGTCAATGGCGCTCGGATTTGCGTTTGTTAGCGGAAAACTGGGCTCTTTTATACTCGTATGTCCATCGCAAATCTGCACTCGTATATCTGCTACTTTTTTTTTTTTTTTTTTTTTTTTCAGACTCCCTTCTTCCCCGTTCTTTTATTTCCTCTTTTATGGGCACGGAGTCTTACGTGTATTGTGTTTATCTACGGCATTTCAATACACGTTCTCTCTTTCTCTCTCTCTTTCTTTTTTTTCTTTTTTCACTGGCAAAGATTCAAATGGACGATATACTTTAGCCCGAAATCCTTTAAACTTTCAGAGCATATTTCAAACCAGTCGATGGTCAGAATTTTGATTGATACAGGTTTTTGCAGATCGTGTTCACCCCTTTTTGCACTGTAGATTAACTCTCTTGCGGATGATTGATACAAGTTTTTTTTTTTTTTTGCAGATGTTCACCTTGTAGGTGAACTCAAAAGTCAAAAATACAATTTATTTTACTGCTACCCTCCCAATTTCATAACTCTCCCGTCATCGAAGAAGACCTATCAAAAATTAAATCATGAACACATGTAAATGTTATTCGTCATTTAGTTGCAACTATCATTTCTACAGATTGTCACAATTATTATATGAGGTACGCAGCGTTACGGATGAATCCACATATGTGTAGGTATATAAATACTTTTTAGTGTTGAACATTTTATGTTAAAAAATAAATAAAAAATAAAATTTTTATGTTAAAAAATAAATAAAAAATAAAATTTTTATGTTAAAAAATAAATAAAAATTAAAATTTTATTTATTTATATGTTATTTCATTTTTGGCTTAAGAAAGCAAATTTGTAGAAATTTCACTCGATTTGCAAAAGGATTTGCATATAATCTGCAAAAAACGTTAATTTAGTAGCTTGCTCATCTCGCGACATTAGGTGAGTATTTAGTTTCCTGATTACTATGGTATGATTATAACTTATGACGAATCCAGCTGACGCGTTTGACAAATATGTACACATGAACCATAAACATATGTAACAAATGATTTCGTATATTATTGACGAAAGATACGCTGACGTTATTATACTGGATCGCGGTATTTCTCGCGATTATAAAAAGCGGGTCGTGCGTACGTCCGGTCAGCGGTGATCACGTGTATCAATCGGCGCGGTTAATTGATAATAACAGTGCGCTCTTAATGTCAGCATCCCAGCTAATTAGGATGTGGGCCTCTCTCGTTCAATTACCGTCATGTTATTACGGGAGCCACTCTGGCTTCCCTTTATCCTGTTCTCTCCTCTTTCTCCCTCGCTCCTTTTTCTTGCGCTACGCGCCTCTCTCGTTCTCTCTTCGCGCGCTGTTCACTTTGCCAATTCATCTTTACGTTTCGAATCTCGTCGCGATTCTCTCGCGCGACTTCACATTGTTCGCTTGCCATTCTCTCTCTCTCTCTCTCTCTCTCTCTCTCTCTCTCTCTCTGTGTGTGTGTCTTTCATTTAATTAAAAAGATTCTTTGAAATCTACTCAAATTATTCAAACTACGAGCAATCTCCCTTTGACGAGAAGCAAAGTGATACGTAACGATTAGTTCAACAGAAGGCAGTTTCGTACTAACAAAAAACATAAGTGTTAATTACCAATTTCGATAATTATGTAATTAAAAAAAAAAAAAATATTTGACTCGTATTTTTCTTTTTATCGATAATCATTCGATGTTAAAGGGGTGAAAACTACCCTTGGAGATTCGAAACATATTTTGTCAAATATCTCGGCAATGATTAAAGTGTAAATTGAAGTTAGTGTTTTTTTAAACGACGAATTTAACGATGTACGCCATTTGTTTAAAAGATATGTTTGAAAAGCTATATTGTAAAATTGCTCTCGTTTCCACTTTGCATTCTTTTTTCCCCCCTGCTTCCAGTTTTATGTTTCATGTTTCATGTTTCCTCATGTCATCGTCCCTGATATCACTGTTCATCTACCTGCTAGATCGATTCTTATCGAGTGTGTAATTCGTTTATTGCCATCACTAGTTTACACTTTGCGATCACGAGCAAAAAAGCGGAGATCAGCTACGAGCATGGTCGTTCGCTGGTAAACGAAAGGAACAACGTAAACATATCGTTATGATTATTAACTTTTATATTAGAAAATTATAGATACAATTTTCATCGATCCACGGCGAGGAAGCAAATTACTATCCTGTATATAAACAGACGTTCGATGTCACACCGTGTTTGTTTCTCGTCTTTTATTCCTCGTCGAGAGTAATGATCGCGCAATCTGGATCGCGTAATTTCATGCGAACAAGCTTAGCTATATTTGCTATATTAAGAAGCGAAACGCTTCCATAAACGAAAGCATAAAACTGGATTGCAAAAAACGTAAAACTGGACTGCAACTAGAACATAATATTGAGTGAATCCAGTCGTTTTTTAACAATGAAAAAAGAAGAACGAAACTTGTATCGTGAAGGTTGTCTTGATCATCGTAATTAAAAATTTATTGTGAACAAATCACAAATGTGTCTCGTTTTTTTTATAATAAAAAAAGAAGAATGAAACTTGTGATCGTGAAGACTTAGTTACTGTACTCGGTTGTTGCAATTAAAATTTACTGTCAACAAATGACTCGTTTTTAATAATAAGAAAAGCAGATGAAACTTGTGCCACGAAGGTTATCCTGGTAATCATAATTAAAATTTATTGTGAATAAATCAGTCGTTTTTTTGATAATAAAAAAAAGAAGAATGAAACTTGTGATCGTGAGGACTATCTTAGTTACTGTACTCGGTTGTTGTAATTAAAATTTACTGTCAACAAATGACTCGTTTTTAATAATAAGAAAAGCAGATGAAACTTGTGCCACGAAGGTTATCCTGGTAATCATAATTAAAATTTATTGTGAATTAATCAGTCGTTTTTTTGATAATAAAAAAAAGAAGAATGAAACTTGTGATCGTGAAGACTATCTTAGTTACTGTACTCGGTTGTTGTAATTAAAATTTACTGTCAACAAATGACTCGTTTTTAATAATAAGAAAAGAAGATGAAACTTGTGCCACGAAGGTTACCCTGGTAATCATAATTAAAATTTATTGTGAATAAATCACTCGTTATTAATAACAAAGAAGAGAAGATGATGAAACTTGTATCGCGAAGGTTATCTTGGCTGATGTAATTAAAATTTATTGGAGTATCAGGGAAGTGATAAGATCAACGATGTTGCCTGCTGGCTCAGTTATCTTTGTCAACCACAATTAAAATCGTCGACCACGGTTTAACGAACAGATTATCAGCCCGAAGTCCCTCCTTTCATCTCGGCCCTTCCTCTTTTCTCTTTTGGCAAACGGTTATCGCTTCATCGGGTTATTTGGTATACTTTAAAGGTCGTTAAGGTAATTACTAAATGGAGCCAGCCGCGGTTTCGCTTTAAATCTCCCGCGGTCGACTCGCTCTGATTTCGATTCGGATGACACTTCAATTCGTTTCAGTCCGTTTTCTCGTTAGTTCTTCTTTTTCTTTTTTCTTTTTCTTTTTTTTTTCGCCGCGCGTCTTTCATCGACGCTCCCGATCTCTATCGCCCCATGAGTTCCATTAGCATATTGTAGAGTCTACACATGGCACGCGGAAACTATCAGAACGCGAAGTTCATGCAAGATCATTCATCTTAATAACATGAGATTCACTATTACGCGAATTACGTAGATGACTGGTAGTGGATGTTCTTTAATTTTTTTTTTTTTTTTTTATCTTGCTTAAGAGTTGATTTTCATGGAGTCGATTTCAAACCGCGATTAGTTTGAATGAAAAATTGCCAGTTGTTTAAAAAAAAAATTATGCAACAATCTACTGGATCTCATTTTGAAGCGTAAAGCATCTGTTCTCACTGAATTCGTTTTCTTTGCTTTGGAAAAATTATAAAAATACTGAGAAATTTTATATTTGATTAAAACCATCACGATGTTGAATATCAAAGTTTCTCATTTACAATTTACGCCCCTTAAAATTTGCTGTACGATTGTTTCCCATCATTTTATTGAACTTTGAACGAAAATTCAGAACGTTTCAACGTTTCATCGACTAACCTACATCTTCAAAGTTCAATAAAATTGCAAAAAAAAAAGAAATCGTACAGTAAGTTTTAAGGGATCGTTGTGAGAAAAAAGGAAATTTCAATTTTTAGAACCATGGTGGATCGAATTGTGCGAACAAAATCATTTTCTACGGATGTTTGAATTTTTACAATTTTGGAGGATAAAAGTGCTCTTACTTTCTTACTCGCTAATTCGGTTGGAAAATTAGCCACAGCGAAATTCATTGTACGAACTTTTTGTCCACGCCACGCAATACACAATGTTATACGTGAAGGTAGTGATGTCACGCATGAGTTTGTCACTTGAGAAACGCGTCATAGATGGCAAGATTCAAATACATATTTTGAAATATAACAAGTCTCTTGAGAAACATAAGCTTCGCCCCGGGAATTCTTATACGGGGGCGAAGCCCGAGTTTTACGATTCCCACAGAAGCCGCATGTATGCATGCATTCATACATAGAAAAATCGAATCCTTTTCAAGTTGTTACGTTCGATCTCGGTCTGGAAACTGACAGCGTGTGAACAACATACGTATGCTTCACTCTTTGTTTTAAAGTGTATTTTATCTTGCCAGCGCACGATTACAATACATACTTACTCACATTAATATTGGGACACTAAGTATTTAAATCAGAGACCGAATCGGTATTACCAGTAAATACCGGTATGATGCTATCAAAACGATGTTAGGTCGGTAGATGTATTTCGGTATAATACCGGTAAATAAAATATTAATATATTAGAAAAGGAAAAAGAGACAATGATTAAATGTTTTCATAAAGCTGCCGATAGTAAATTTGATGACGCTTATACACGTATCTTTATTATTTCTAATACTAATTCGTCGTTGTATCTCCATACAATATCAGCGACGATACTCTTACTTAATTTTAAAAGATGACCGATTTCTCGATACGTTTTTTCTTTTTTGAAAAATGACTAATTGTCGTACGTCGATAAATCGAAAGAGGAGTTGAAACAACGATTAATCGTAGAATGGAAGAATATTACGCTAAATTACTTAAAAAAATACTGGAAATGTGCCTAAGCGTCTGCGATATATTATTGAAGTTAAGAGCTACCTAACAAAATATTAATTATCGTTTATGTTGACAATTTTCAGGTTCTAGTATTGTAGTTCCTCAAATGTCGGAATATTTTTTCTACCCTGCATTTTGGCATAGTTCAGTTTATTGTTGGACATTGAGAAAAGTATGTGCAATAAATAAAATTTATGTTACTATAAATGAATATAATGAATGTTCTATTATATTATTAAAAAATTAATCCAAATTTACTATTATAAACAATCGAAATCTACAACAACATTTTGAATAGCACGATGTCCGAGTATTAACAAGTCTCACTGTACGTAAAAAATGAGAAATGTATTCTCGTTGGTAAAGCGATACCGTACCGGTATATATTTCGGTATTTTTACCGTTGTGGATATCAAATACCGATAAAATACGTATGAAAATACTGGTATGACCGTCTTATACCAATATTAAAACCGATTTCGCAAATAGCGATTATATTACGATAATATGGGAGCAAATACCTAAACCTCACAATATTTCGGTTTCAGTCTCTGATTTAAATTGTTACAATTTTGTAAAACAAAGTTGTGTAATAATAAACCTCGGTTTGTTTTGAAGCTTGAAGCCTCCACTTTCAGAATAAAGATGTTTTCGCGTTATTCTCGAAAATGTAATAAATTACTTTATAAAATTTTGAATTAACAATGTACAATTTACTGTACGTAAAAATATTGAAAAATTTCGAAACTTTACGAAATCCAAATATTGAAAAATTTTGTTCATTGTGAATCTGCAATGGATTTGAAGATTAAAACCTTCTTTGAGGTTTACAATTAACCTTTAAAACTTGATGTACGACTGTTTTTGGCCATTTTATTGAAGTCTGAATATCAGACGAAAACGAATATAACGGAAGTGTTGCGATTTCTTGAATTTTCATCGTCTAAGCCTAATAAAGTTACAAAGTAACTATAGTATAGAGAAAATTCACTATTTCGCAAATCAAATTCACTTTGTGAGTGACTCAAAAGTGAAGTAATGCACTCTATTGTTTCTACCATAAATTAATTATTATTTCAAACAAATTAAATTTTGTGCAAGAAATATTTTTTTACTGATCCTTTAAACCATGAACATTTAGTGGATGTTATTGATCGTTCTCTTGCAACTGTCACTCCTACAGATTGCCACAGTTATTACATGAATCTACATTTGTGTATACAAATAAAATAAATTTTAGCGTTTAACAAATATTTTGTGTTAATTTCACGTCACTTTGCGTTATTTGTTTGAGTATTATCACATACACGCAATGAAATTTTTATGTCGGAATAACAACTTCACATTGGATTTTACTTTCTATCGCAATTTTTATTGCTCGAGAAAACAAATTTGTAGAGATACTTTGCAAAAGGGTGAATCTGATTTGCGAGAAGGTGAAAAATATGATCAGCAAAAATGGATTAATTTGAAATGCAAAACCTGCGTCCAAATAGTTAGAAGCAACATCGGGAACAAACAATTTGGAAACAACTCAGTAAATTTCGACACAGAAGACCTGAACAAAATCAAAACGCGGATGTGAACGAACATCCTACGCACGCAAGATCGGCACGACAAACTATAGAAGAGGACAATGAGAGTGGAAGAGAGACGAGAACAACGTCGAAGACAATGACGTGGGGATGGTAATATTGTACCACGCTCGTCGACACAGCAATAACAATAATGAAAGCTAGAAGGATTCTCCGATGCCCTTGATGTCAGGGGCGCACACTACCCACCCCCGTCCCCACCCTCGTCTTCAGCTTCGGCTCTTCAGCTTCCTGGGAGATTAGCATGAAGCTGGAGAACAAGCGAACGAAGGGGATGAAGCAGGGGAGCGTATAATCGAATAACTAAACGATTGTGTTTGCAGCTGCTCGGGAATACTCGATTACAGAGAGGAGATTTTTAGTCACTGAAATTTATGGGATATTTTCCGTATCGTGTTACACGTCGGTGTCTATTAAAGTGGTACGGCAACTGGCGCGCAAAGTCGATCCAGGACTTTTAGTTTCGCTGGACGCATTCGTTCGATCGTTTCTTGGAGACAAAAGTTTCAAATTAAAAGAATCGTCGTTTACCATTTGGCACCGTAGAGCGCCGATTGCGGTTTCTAGATTTTCGTATCGAATAAAATAGTGAAATAGTGCCGTAGCACCTTTGGTCAATTTCCAATGCGCTTGGTTTCGATTATAGCGCGTTCTTGGTCGTATTGGAGCTTCCTCTCTTGATTACTTACTTTTCGATTAAATCTAAACAATGTGAACTTAAAAGTTGCATATGTTCGCAGTTTCTACTTTTATCTACAGATAGTCTAAATCAGAGTTGGCTAACTGGCGGCACCTTGCCTCCAGTTTTCTGATCGCTGGCGCTATCCCCTCCACTGAATCGACTTCTCCATTGAGAGAGTGGGGGGAAGATCGATGCAATGGAGGGGGTAGCGCTAGTGATCAGGAAAGTGAGGGAAGAGCGCGCGGACCGCCAGTTAGCCACCTCTACTCCACATAGTTGCATCAAGGAAGCGCTATCGCGTCGCACGGCACTATCCAACACGATTTTTTTTTTTTTTTTTTTTTAGTGCCATGCAGCGCGATCGCGAATGAAAGTTCAGATTTCGTCTCGAATAGTGGCACAGTTATTGTATAATGTGCTGAATTTCGATTATAACGTCATATGGTCAAAATGACGCTTCCTTTTCTAATTACTTTGTTTTCCAATTAAAAACCTAAATGCGTATAAACAGACAATTTTTACTTTATCTATTTTTATCTCGTTGCTTGGCATTCGTCGCCAAGTTAAATCGAGGAAGCACTATCTAGCACTGCTCTCTTTAAATAGTTCAGTTGATAACACGGTTCAGTCCGGGATAGTCTTTCGAGAATTATGAATCTCGATGCTGCAGCTGTCGAAGAATCAACGCTACTACGCTACTACGACGGCGGCTGGCTAGATTCACCGAGTTCGATTCAAGCGATCGTGTAGGTGTTGGAAAGCGGAAGCGCGTCGACGTTGTCGCCGAAGAGTAATTAGTACGCAACAGTCGTGCCGATAGCAACTTGCGATAAGGGTAATCGAATCGGGCCTGCAAATTACTTTCCACCTCCGGCCCAGGTCCGCCGCGCCGGTAATTGAATAACGTCCTTACGTCGCGCGTAATTCGATTGCTTTCCGGATAAGCAGACACCAGACTTGAGAATTGGGTGTAGAAAAGAATACCAACGCGAAGAGAGATCCACTATAGTGTGAAATGGTGAGCATATATCGTGCGCAATTACTCTATCCATCAAGATTTCGTTCCAACTTGGCCACTTGTGGCGTGAATAATGAAATTTGCGCGCAAAGTTCAGAAAAAATTCTGTTGTTAAATGACGTGAATACGTGTAGTGAATCGGTATTAAAGAAACGAGAGCAGTTGGAACAGCTTCGTCAGTTAGTGGCCTGCGCGAATCTAAAACAATAAAAAGAATCCAACTGATGTAATTAAAGTGCTCGCCAGCAGCATACCTCGGATTTTCCAACAGACGATAAAATTTTGAAATTGAAAATAGAATTTTCATACGAGTACTGATTTCGTATATTCGTCCAATAAATTTCTCTAATAAGTTTCAAGTTCGACAGTACTCGAGAGACAATGAATTAACTGAATGAACTTCTCTAGGACGAACATTTCAAATCCCAAGGGCGAGTGACGCTTCTGAAAGGTATCCTCTCCTTCTCTCTCTGTCTCTCTGTAGAAACAAAAATGTTTCACCAAAATATTTACCGTGTCCCATTGTCCCGATAATACTTAAGGAACAAGTATCTACGATTCAGCTGTCGGTGGCTGCCTCCCCGTGAAAATTACTAAACAAACGGACAAACGAGCAAGGTCCTTCTCCTTTCGCTTTTTCCCCGGTTGCTGCTCGAGAGCTTTCGAACAATGTGCTCGCGTGACAATGACGTGCTTGGCTGAATGACCGCCGCGAGAGAAAGAGAGAGAAAGAGAGAGAGAGAGAGAGACCGCGTTTGCAGACCTACTGTCCCGACGTGACAGAGAGACATTTCGACGCGATTGTCCGGGCTAACTCGCTCTCCTTCTCTCAAAGTCGTCGGTCGAATAAAAAGAAGAGGAGAAAGAAGAAGATAACGAAGATGCCAAGGAAGAGAAAACGCCGAAAGGGGAGTCGCAGTCGAAGTGAGTGAAAAAAGGGAAAATGGAAAATACGGCGATGGACAGAGAGAGAGAGAGAGAGAGAGAGAAAGAGAGCAGAGTGACAGGTTTCCATATTGGGACAGACAACTGTCTGACCAGTTCAGACTAGCGCGGCGAAGCGTTTCTGCATGTATTACGGCGAGATAGAAAGTTGAATCGGCGCGCGTGCCTCTCGAACTTGTCTCTCGTCTAATTCCCTGCCAGTTCGAAAGTCCGAGAGCCCTCGGTGAAATATCGAAATATCGGGCAAGCAACGGGGATAAGAGATTGCGTCGTCTATCGCAGTGGACAGTTCAAAGGGGCGGAAGGATCGCCAACCAAGTCCTACGCTACCAACAACGCAAGACGAGAGACGCGAAAAGTTGAGCCCGAAGGTTCGTCGAAGAGAGGCAATTAGACGAGGAGAGGAAGAGGAAGGAGAGGTAAGATTCGAAGAGAAACGAGAGGTCGTCAGATGCGTTGCAAAAGGCAAAGAAAAGGGAGGGGGGAGGGGGGAGGGGGGAGAAGGATGGTGGTTGCGGGACCAAAGCGGAGGAAAGCAACCGGAGCTGATGGAACCGGGTGGAAAAGAAAGAGGTCGCGTCGCGTCGGACACCGTATCCTCTCGGCGCGGAGGATAGCAGTAGTAGCAGTGGATGGAGACGGTATTGGGTCCTAACGGGTAGATTGCACCGGTAGCTCGGGGCCACGGTTACGTACGGGATCGAAGATGGCGGCGGCGGCGGCGGTGGCGGCACGGGATGAGAATGCAGCCGGTTTCCTGGACCCGGTGGGCTCCGGGCACCGGCGGTCGAACGAGGGTAGCGGCGGATAGCAGTAGCAGCGGTGAAGAGAGAGAGAGAGAGAGAGAGAGAGAGAGAGAGAGAAGGTGGAGAGACAGAAAAGAGAATAACGCAAGAAAACGAAGAGGGCGGACAGCTCACGGTCACCGTACAGTAGGCGCTTAATTGTGTCGCGGAAATACTCAGACAGACGGATTCCTTTAATAATGTGCCCGACGGCGCGCTCAACCGATCCACCCTCTTGACGTTTTTCTTGTTTTCGTCTTTTCTCTTACGTCCCCTCCCAACCGTCAAGCGTTCACCAACGTCTCCGTGTTTCCACGGCCGTGCATGCGACCGGACTGCGCAATTAAGCGCAGAGCCTCGAGGACGCGTTTCTCTTCCACCGGCCCTTTCGTCCGAGCTGCGAGCATACGATTAGGAACATCGAAACGGCGATACTCGATCGTCCTTTTCGAACAACCGGTAACAGGAGGGTAACGACGATTTTCTTCCCACCAGTGAAAAGCTTTCTCGTGTGAAAGCGTTTCGTTGTCGAGTAGAATTGCCAACACAAGCTCGTTTCCGTGTCATTTCCAACTTTCCAAAATTTTTCCTTATACAGAGTGGGCCTAAAGTTTCTCCCCACCTATTTTTCTTTTTTTTCAACGAAACAGATCGAAATATAAAAAGAAAAAAAAAACTAATTTTTTTTCACTGTGCTTTGAACATTATTTTTCTGAAATGTTGACCGCTAGAAATAACGAAGAGATCATTTCGGATTTATTTCAGTAGGAAAAGTGACTTTTAGCCCACCCTGTAGTACTCACTGACTCGGATTTTTAATCTTCCTCTCTCCGATTGTATTCGGACGCACTTTTCGATGCAACGAGAGGACAACACGTTTGTTTGCCCGATACATCGTCGAGAAACTTTGGTAGGATTCCAAAGTGATCGTGGAGGACGTTATAACCGAAGAACTCCTTTATGGAGTCGATGAACCGTTTCTTTGACGGATCATCCAGCTCCAGTCAGTCGACGACGTAATCTGTCTGAGCCTTGAGGCGTGGGCGTCGCTACTCTCATTTTGTTTCTACAAAAAGAAAAAAGAAAAAAAGAAAAGAAAAGAGAAAGGAAAGGAAAAGAAAATGGACGCAAGAATTCTGAGAAAAATCTACAGAACCTAAAAAAAAAAAAAAAAAAAGAAAAGATTGCGGCTTCTGAGTGTGGCCTGCCGTTGATCTTTGCCTTTCTGCTCGAAAAGGCTTCTCGGATGATCGGTCGAAAGAGAGAGAGAGAGAGAGAGAGTTCGTTGTCGCAAGACGGTCGCTTCGCGTTCCTTTGTTTTTCAAACGTTGAAGGGCCTAATTAATTAAAAGGATGGACCTTTTCTTTCCTTTCCTTTCCTGCGGAGGGCTCTTTGGAGATTTTTGAGAAGTAGATTACCGTGGAAGGCGAAACAAAGGTACTACGAATGATACGAATAATAAACAATACCGACAAAAGAATTGTTGGAACTCGTCCAGCCACTGAACGTTTCTCTGCGACGCGTTGTAAAGTGTAGAAAAGTACTCGTAAAATTACTCGTGTACATGGTGGAAAGAAAAGTTCGTCCATGGCTATCATAGAATGAATTCTATATCTTCGATTTGATGTAAAGAACCTGATGTAAAATTGACTTTAACCTTGAATTTCAGGGTCAAAGTTTTTTCTGCGCTGTATTCTACTCGTCATGAAAATGAAACTTTTCCGAGAAACCTGATAGTTCTTTGGAGAAATGGCAAAGGAATTAACACTGAGAAACTTCTTTGCCATTTTTCAGGAGAACTGTTAGGTTACGAATTATGGTTCCTTGGAAATGTTTTTGAAAAAAAGAAAAAAAAATGATCTTGAAATTCAAGGTCGAGATCGATTTTGTGGCAAGTTCTTTACATGTCAAAGATGTGGACCACAGTTCATCCACCTTCATTTTTCTTCACTCTGTTTAGAGTGTTTGCGTTACTTTCTAGAAAATGAGGAAAGTAAAGAAAGAAAGAAAGAAAGAAAAAATGGAGGACGACAAAGGTTTATATTCACAATATTTTGTCATGAAATTAAAGTGAATTTTCAATTTTTTGTACAGAATGCTATTTCTGTTTGTTTGTCGTATGAAAGCGGCTGTCAAGACGAATTCAAGTGTATTCACGTACGAGTTACGAAAAGTCCTGTCAGTCCTGTCAGTCCTGCTCTCATCGTTTTCAATTGGTGCAAAAAACGAAGCGCAAAATATTAGTAGTATATTATTATTAAGTAAATTTTAGTAGTATATTATTATTAAATAAATATTAGTAATACATTATTATTAAATATTAGATAGTATTTTAACAACTACAACATAAAACATAAAGCAACAGTAGAAGAATTATTTTCACTTTGTTATAAACAGGAATATTGAAAAAAAAATAAACGTATACAAATCTCCTCCTAGCTCAGTAGTGGAAGTACATGCTCGTGTTATAGAACAGTGGAATCAAATACCATCTGATTTCTGCAGAAGACTGTTTGAAAGTGTGCCAAGACGTATTAGAGCTTATTATCTAAGCAAATGGCTTATGGACAAAATATTAAGGTATGATAAAAGCTTGTAAATCTGACTATGAACAAATTCTGTTGCAAAATTGATTCTATGTTTGTTAATTTTTTCAGCCTTAGGAAGAAACCTATCTAATCTTAAGAGTGAAAAAATAGCTTCAGTTTCCTAAAACTATGAGGAATCAGACAGTCAAGTTTGTTTTCGTGTTTCTATACTTTAGTTAACAATAAAAAATATTTTTCTTAAAAATTCTTGTTGAGTGACTCAATTTTGCACCCCACTGTATATCGATCGTTGCCTCTTCACCGTTGCGAGCTAGAGCATCGAGGCTCTATTTTCCTCGATGAAGCTTTTTGTTCCCGCTTCTTAGAGCCTTGGATCCCGCAGCCAGGTGGGGGGGGGGGGGAGAACCTTTATCATAGCAAAAATGACAGCGTCGAAACGATAACAATCGATCGACTGGCTGTCACTGAAGAAGAATGCCGGTTTCAACGAACGGAAGCTCTTCATCGGATAACACTGCGGAGCAATTGACATAATGAATGCAATTTTATTTGAAGCACCATGGACGGGAGCTCGAAGTGAGTTGTTACCAGTCGCGAATGACTAACGGCTTGCTTCATAGCGCGGAGCGGCCCGAGCAACAAGAGAGAAAAAGAGTGAGAAAGAGAGAGAGAGAGAGAGAGAGAGAGAGGAGGGGGAGAACGAGAAGAAAGAATCGGCGGGACGAAGCCAAAGGCGGTCTAACGACGATTGCCATTCGCGTTATGAGACTGTCGATGTTATTATTTACGACGTCGTTAACTTTGGCGCAAAAATTCAGCCCGCGTATACGCGCATTAATCTGGCCACACGACGCGGCCGCAAAACTTTCATCTCTATCCTACGTCAATCCTGACGCTGAGCTCGTAAATACCGAATTACCGAAAAACGGTGGTTCCCAACGGGTCTGACACAGTAGCCTTGAGCTACGTTTATCGACTTCCACTTTCGCGGAACCGAGTCGAGTTTTCCAACTTGTTCGCCGTCGGTTCTCGTCGGTCTCGCCGTCTCGCCGCGAGAAAAATGTCCCAACGGGGCCCAAACGGGGTCCATCTCTTTCGTGCTGTCTCGCGAAACGAGAGAAATGAATTATCCGCTGAAAATTTTATCCTATGGCGCGACGCGTCGCCAAAGCCGCGAAAGGATATTTTTATTGAAAAGAAAAAATTCGAGCCGCAGATTTGAATTTCGCTTGTTAAACGTGAAATTGAAAATTAGTGGTCACCGTCGATGAAAGAAGAAGAGTGGAATAATGTATCACGGAAATATAGTTCGGAAACTATAGCATTTCTCGGATGCACATATGAGAGGATCGATGCAATGTGTGCGTGAATTAGTTTCACGTAGTAAAAAAAATTTGCAAATAACACGTCCCCTCTCGGGCCGATTTTTGGTTGCTTTCCGTTTAGGTCGATCACGATTAATAGTTCTGCTTCTGAAGTACGTCTTACAATGTTTATAATAATATAAAGACTACAATTATCAAGAAAAGTGTGCAGAGTTTAAGACGACGAATGAACGAAGCAATAAATTTAATTTTAAGGTATTTATAATACCTTAAATGATAAACAATACTTTAACGACGTCGAAATTTTAATTTAAAATAAAATACTTTATTCGAGATATTTTTAGTATTATTGTTTGTGTTCTAAATAATAATAAATAACATTAAACAGTAATAATTTACTACGTAAATTATATAATACTATACTTGGAATATTTATTATACAAATTATATAATACTGTATTTAGAATACTTATTAACCAAGTACTAATGAATAATATTAATTTTAACATTTATTTTAACTTTTCAACTTTTTATTTTGACGACAAATTGACGAATATACGTTCCAGGAGAAAATAAACGCAGTATACATGTTATCAAGATGTCGATACACTTAATGACTTAATGACAAATTTAAAAACAATTCTTTGCTCCGCAACTGCAAGAAAACTCCAGAAATAATTTGAACGCTCACTTAAAATTTAGGTGAAACGCAACAAGAAACATACTCACCAGAATCGTCGCCAATTCGGCCACGACACCCGGGACACCCTGTATATTATAACCTTGAGAGCATACGAATAACTTTCCCAGCTTTTCGAACGGCCGTGCGCGAGCCGTACGCGCGGTAGGCGCGTTAATATCGTAAAGCAAGGTAAAGCAGAGTAAGGAATAATCGCGCGACAACCCCCCCTCTGCTTCTTCATTGTTCCCCCCACCCCCAGCAAAAGAATCGAGACCGTCGCGCGTCTACCGCACCGGCGTACGAATTTTTCCATTGAACCGGCGTAGATTGCGTTTTGTCTGGGAACTTGCGTTCTCCCGGCTCGAAAGGACTTCCTTTGTGCCGCGTAATAACGCGCGAACACAGCGTGGCGTTACGGAACGTCGCGCGCTGCGCATTGTGCTGGTCAAGAACGAGGCTCGACGAGGTATTGGATAGGTCGTGTGTGGCGCGTGTTTTTTCATTTCCAGCGAGTCCGCGGCGCTCTAACCTCTCCCCCTGTGAATCGCGAGAGCTAAGAGGGTTGGTTGGAAACGATTGATATATTCGGTCCGCTTGGCGAAACTCGAGAGTTCCGATTGTTTTTAATACACGAGGTAGGGGGGGGGGGGAGGGGAGGAGAGAAATGAATATTCTCGGTTTTGCCCGCCGTTCGCGATGCAAAACAGGATGTTGATTTTGCGTAAACGGCCGATGGCCGATGAACGATCGTTGCTCCAGCTCCTCGTTCTACTCCGTTTACTTTGGAATTGCACGTGTTTCTGAATTGTTAATCGGAATAACATCCGTACGTACCAGTTTCTCTCGCTCAGTAACGTAAATACGATTCGCTGTCAATATTTCGACGGGAGATCGAGATAACTCGATCGAGTATCTGCTCGCCAGCATGTTTTACGAGCGTACGGTTTCGGAAAGTAACGACTCGTAAACGTTTAACCTTCCAAGTACTAACGTCCGATATATCGACACCTATATAATATCTGAGAAAGCCGAATGTCCGATATATCGACGGGTCTCTCTCTCTTTCTGTTTCGAGCAGCTTGAGCCTTTATTTGATTTGATTAACTTTGAAAATATAGAAACTGCAATAATTTATATGTAAACATGTTAAAATAAACTTCGCCTGGCGACTTAAATCCGTCCACTAGCGACGGGGGATTGAAATAGAAGGTTTGGGTTAGGTTTGGATTAGGTTAGCAGGTTAGAAGGTTAACCTTTTGGCTGTATTTAAATAAAACAAAATAGGCAAATAATGAATAATTTCTATCCAGCGATGTCATACCGACGAGTTCAAAAAGAAAGCAAGTTCAAATTATTGTATTTATATACGGTTTGGTCACTCGTTATGGTCCGCAATCAGTTGCCAGCGCAAGTGGTTAAAAGTGTGTGTCTGCGTCTTGGGTCGCTAGAATGATGCGATGACGATTATACTTGTCAAACACAGAGTATGTACAGTTGCTGTGAAATTGAACTAAATTGCAAGAAAAATTGCAATTTATACAATTATACACTAGTACACAATTCGACGTTTATTTATATAGAATCCAATTGACTTCCGTCTTTACTTCCGAAGGCCATTTATAGTCTTCAGATAGCATCCTTATTTCTTTTAGGTGTTTCGCAGACTCTAGGAGATCCGAGAATCGTTTCTCTGTTTTATGTCTTTCCTTTAACATAAATTTTATTGTACTGTCTATCGACTTTCTTCTACAGGAAATAACGCTGGGTTTTCTTTTTGGAAAATCAATAAATTTACTGATCAATTTAACCCATTTGCATCATAAGGAATAATAACCCTTATCACCAATTTTTACACTATCAAAGCTAAATTTAAAATGTTACAAATACGTTTAATACTGAAAAAAACTTGATTCAAGTAACAAAGTGTAATTGCTTTACTCGAATGACGACGCAAAGAAAGAAAATTGCCATTTCTTCGCGAGTGTACTCGTCATGTTGAGGGAACACGTAACGAAGCAAGACCAACGTAACACTTGCATAACGTATCTATCGTTGTTAAATTTGACGGAGGAGAAAAGAGAAAAGAATGCGTTTTAATCCGTCACGTTGTCTCTCCTTCTTCAGCTACGAAGCTCAAAGGAAAAAAAAAAGAGACACGTGTTTTCGCAGCGAGCTTTTCGCATACTGTTCGTTCGCTGTTTATACTATTACGTCACACGAACGTAACCTCGAATAGTCGGCGAAATTGAAAGCGGCAGCCTTCGTTCTGCGAAACTCGCCGAGCGAAAGAAGTTGTCGCGATCGACGCGAGACAACGTCAAAGTTCATCAAAGCGATCCATTAACCTCTTCCGCTCGAATGTCACGCACGTCGAGAATATTTTGTCCCAAAATTGCAATATTTTCTTAATTTTTAAAATATTTAAGTAGAACAAAACAAATGGGAAATTTATTACCTTCTCAATAATTTCTATCCAGTGATGTCATAGCGACGAGTTCAAAAGGAGGGCGAACTATTGTATATGGTCACTCGTTACGGTCCGCAATCAATTGCCAGCGCAAGTGGTTAACCTCTTGCGCTGGAATGACGTGTCGCGCACGTCGAGAATATTTTGCTCCAAAATTGCAATATCTTCTCAATTTTTAAAATATTTAAGTAGAACAAAGTAGGCAAAACAAATGGTAAATTTATTACCGTCTCAATAATTTCTATTCAATAATATCAATAACCGACGAATTCAAAAGGAAGGCGACGAACTATTGTGTACGGGTTGGTCACTCGTTATGGTCCGCAATCAGTTGCCAGCGCGAGTGGTTAAATGCAAAACCCAGGCAAAACGAATGATAAATTTGTTACTTCTTGGTAATTTCACATCCAGTGATATGCCGATGAATTCAAAAAGAAGACGAATCATTGTACACGGTTTGTGGTCACTCGTTATGATCTGTGAACCAGTTAATCCGTGAACGTCAACCCTGCGCGCTGTGCGTTCAAACGAAGCCAGTATTCGAGACGAGGCGATCATTCGAGACGAGGAGGACTGGAGAGACGAGGAGGTTCGGCCGGGGCCGAAAGTCCGAGGGGTTTTTCAAGGGCTGGTCAGTGCCCTCTTCCTCCCCCCTTCTCGCTCCCCCCTTTAACTAGAAAGGGTACAGTTAGAGGCCTCCCCATTTGCAATGGAGCCGAGAGTCGAGAGCAGGTCTAATATGCTTTAAACCGCCGCGCGCCGGCATCGAGCGGCGAGAATAACCGAGGGGCAAGGGCTCGGCTGTGAACCGAAAGCGAGACGACGCCGAGGACGAGGACGAGGATGACGACCAGCGTGAGAAAGAACGAAAATCGCGAATATTCATAATACCCGGTCGAAGAAATAAGCTGACCCTGCAAACAGGTACTCGTTGGCACCGGCGTGCATTATGAGAGACGACGAGTCACGGAAGGCTGGAAGAGATCTGTAGACACAAACGAGAAGAAAATCGTGAAAAAGAGAGAGAGAGAGAGAGAGAGAGAGAGAGAGGGAAGAAACTTGGCGAAAGACACGTACGATAGGGGGAGGAATCAGTGCGCGAGGACAGAGGGAGAAAGTATAAAGGAGGAGACAGAGGCGAAGAAAGGATCTTCCATTGACTCGGATGAAAGCGAAAGAGAGAATTTTCCCGACTCCCATTTCGTGTTCTCTGCTCTCGTCGTCCCGTGGGCCGCGACGGAAGGTACATTCAGTACCTCCTCTCCTCTCCTCTCCTCTCCTCTCGCCTCTTCGCCGGCATATTTCTCGGAAACAAGACTGAGCGTTTATAGTCAATTAAAGAACCGAGCAGATAATATGCTTTGCTGCTCATCGAAAGTAGAGTGACAGAAAGAGAAAGAGAGAGAGGGAGGGAGAAAGGAAAATGGCGATGAGAAGCGAAAAAAGAAGAAAAGAAATGAAGTGGCACCTGAGTGAAGATGGTTTGGTAGAATGAAATATGTCCTTGGAAATTCGACTTTGAGCTCACTTCGCCACGAGGATCCAGCACCGGGGGAATACACGGGAATCACTGAGCAAAGAATATTTGTACGTTTTCTTTTGTGAACGCGGAGAACTCTGAAAAAGGCACGTTGATGAAATGCGACGTATAAGCGTTCGGTGGCCACTTTTAAATAAGTCGGCCTTTGTGTGTCTCCAATTGCAAATTGAAAACAGATAACCCCTCGATGGTACTTTTCATTCTGAGAATTCGCGTTAAATGGAAAGACAAGAATGTACCATTCTCGCATAATTGTTCCAATAGTTCCCTTATGTTGAATTTTCGTCGTAATTTCTCAACACATTGTTGGCTATTATTTCGTAATTAAGTATAAAAGTGAAACAATCTAAATGAACTATTTACACAGAATGAATTTAAATAAAATATTGTATATCTCTTACACATATATTTTATATTTTAGTAATTTTTGTGATAAACAGTGGCAATCGCCTACGTGCAATGGTACACAACAGGTTTTGTAAATATATCTGGTTTCGCTGCGATTTCCTTTTGAAGAGCATACTATACACGTTCTGGTTGGATCTTTTTTTTTTTTTCTTTTATACCAGTGACTATCTTTTCTGAAACGTGGTCTTTTAGTTGCCCTGAAAGCCTAAAAGCTCAATCAATGTAAGGAGCTCTTTTAGAAATACCAGAAGATTTATTATCATTATAATTTATTTTATTAGTATTTAATTTAATTTTATATTTTATTAGTATTTAATTTAATTTAATTTTAATTAATATTTTGTTAGTATTTAATATATTTTATTTATTTTCTTTTTTACTAGTATTTTTAAAGTGAACACGACGAAAAAAGATTTCACAATATCCTGTATTAGCCTTTTAAGGATTTTAAGGTATTTAAATCACCCTTCGCTAGTGGACGAATTTAAATCGCCAGGCGAAGTTTAATTTTACATGTTTTCATATAAATTATTGTAGTTCCTATATTTTCAAAGTTAATCAAATCAAATAAAGATTCAAGCTACTCGAAACAAGAAGAGAGAGACCGTCGATATATCGGACATTCGGCTTTCTCAGATATCACATAGGTGTCGATATATCGGACGTTAGTACTTAGAAGGTTAGCCTAAGTGTGAGAAATTAAAATAGCTAATGCAAGTGCAAACACGAGTTAACTCGTGGCCGATCAACAATGTGTTAACAAAGAGTTTTTGAACATTCGTTCACGTACTTTCGCTCACTTTCATTCGAATCAACTCAATTCCAGCGAAGTGATGCCGGAAAAAGCAGGGACATCCTGTGCAGAGGCGGAAGAGGAAGAATCGGTAATGGTCCCCTGACCATTTTTTCCTCCCCTGACGGTTTCACGAGAGATATTTCCTTGCAGGCGTGGCGTGCGTCGACGAATCGACTTGCAGTCGGACTGTATTTCTCATTTCTCGTCGCACAATAGTCTCGTCATTATAAATTGACGAGAGAACAGCCGTGGAAATCTATAACGGTACTGTTTGTTTGGGTGAAATTGGAGGAAAACATTGCGGTCGAGCGTGGCGGAGCCGCGGGCGAGCCCCGTCGACCGAGCTTTTTCGCGTGGGCAACCCCCTTTCACCCTGAAGCTTTTGCGACAAAAATTCATTCCCTCTCCCCGAAGGGGTCGCGATGAATCGGGATGACCGCGCCAAAAAACCGCTACTTCGATTCGACGTATGTTTGGCGGTGTCTGTCAACACGGTCATGGCACGCGCCTTTTCCCAACAGATTCTTTTGTGCTCGCGTATTTACGTCCGACAGTGCATACGCTACTCTTTCTCTCCCCCGTCTACATTCTCTTTCTTTCTTTCCTTTTTTTTATTCTATTTTTCTTTTTTTTTTTATTTCCGTATTGTACACGTCGTTTCAGGAGGGGAAAAATGTTTACCTATACCTCGACGTAAAAGAAACTTTCAACGCGATTGAAAAAAGTTCATTGAACTTTCATCGCGACGTGTCGAAAATTCAATCGGTGTCGACGTTCGCATTGTCGCGGAATTGTTGTTCTGTTGCATTCTGACGGAAAATGATGCTGCTGCGAGGTGAACGAAATCAGAGTGTGAAAGTTCAAACGTGCCATTTTTATCGAATAAAGTCCTGTTAATTATACTGCATATCCGGTCAGAAATCTTAGAGCAAAGTGCTACAATTTTCACACGATTTCCATTTGAAATCACGACCGAATAAATAAAGAAAAAAAAAAAAAAAAGTATCAGTTCAACTTATTTTAAGAATTAAGAACTGTTTTTATCACGTGTGTGATCTTTCTGGAACAAAACGCGCAAGCACGTAGAAATGATGAGATTTTAGCAAGAATTTTCATATGGTTTGTTGCATCATTTGTGCCGATTTTTCAAGTCATTCCATCTTCTATTTTTTTATAGATGCAATATACTTTTTCGTACGTACTCCTCGAGAATATATATAAAAACAGAACTGAGTGTACAATAAATATAAATTATATACATAATGTGCAATGTAGAATATAAATGTATAATATAAATTTTTGCAATGAATAAAATTCGTGCGATATAATTAAATAGTATAAATATGAAACATACTATGTACAATAAAGGCTCTGTTAATATATTAATATATTGCAAAGTGCCCAAATTTCATCCCTAAGCATTTTTAGCGGTTATTCAAAACGGAATCACTTGTTCAATCTGAAAAAGTTGCTGTAATCGTGACATTATGTCGCTATAATTTCAATCAGTCTCAGGTGTCTGAAACAATATAATTTCACGGTCGAGTCGCGTCAGATTCTTCGAGAAAGGTCTCGTAGCTCTTCCCACTCTCTGTCACGGTGAATGATCAACGAGTATAACACGCACGTACGAGTAAACACGCGTTTACCGAGGGGGCAATGTCAACGTAATCGCGTCTGCCAACAATAACCCCCGGACACGGTTCGTTTCTTTTCCCGGTTTAATTAGAATTTTCAAGAATGTCTGCGGCCGGCAGACGGAGTTACGCGATACTTTTGTTTGAGTTGTCCGAGGCGGACTCTATTGGGGAACTTGACGCAATAATACCGGGGATGTTCTCTGTCAGACCCCTCTGAAACTTGGTTATAAATCTTCCCGCCGAAAAAAAAGCATCCTTTTTAACTTCTTGCGCTGGAATGACGTGCCACGCACGTCGAGAATTTTTTGTCCCTAAAATTGCAATACTTTCTCAGTTTTAAGTATATTTAAGTATATTCCAGGCAAAATAAATAATAAATTTGTTACTTCTCAGTAATTTCTATCCAGTGATATCATACCGACGAGTTGAAAAAGAAAGCGACGAATTATTCTATACGGTTTGGTCACTCGTTATGGTCCGCAATCAGCGCAAGTAGTTAAGGATACCTA
>NW_025110782.1:0-21335 GCF_011392965.1 Frieseomelitta varia | reverse complement strand
AAAAAGAAAGCGACGAATTATTCTATACGGTTTGGTCACTCGTTATGGTCCGCAATCAGCGCAAGTAGTTAAGGATACCTATAATACCTATAATAATATCGTTTTCTGACGCTGTAGAAAATTTTATTTTATTTAAAAGTTAATACAGCTTTAATCTGCAATATAATTTAATAATAAACATACTAAATGTCAATGTATTTTACTAGAATGTAGGTTATATTAGGCATAACATAGGTTATGTTATAACATATTATATATTATAGCATAACATGTTATAATGAATAAAATTATATATTTAAGTGAAACAAAATAGAAAAAGCAAATAATAAATTTATTACTTCTCAATAATTTCTATTTAGTGATAGCATATCTACGAGTTCAAAAAGAAAGCGACGAATTATTTTATACGGTTTGGTCACTCGTTACGGTCCGCAATCAGTTGCAGCGCAACTAGTTAAGGATACTTATAAGAATGTCGTTTTCTGACACTGCAGAAAATTTTATTTTATTTAAAAGTTAATACAGCTTTAATCTGCAATATAATTTAACAATAAACACACTAAATGTCAATGTATTTTACTAGAATATAGGTTATATTAGGCATAACATAGGTTATGTTATAACATATTATATATTATATATTATAGCACACCATGTTATAATGAGTAAAGTTATATATTTAAGTAAAACAAAATAGGCAAAAAAAATAATAAATTTATTACTTCTCAATAATTTCTATTTAGTAGATACCATATCTACGAGTTGAAAAAGAAAGCGACGAATTATTCTATACGGTTTGATCACTCGTTATGGTCCGCAATCAGCGCAAGTAGTTAAGGATACCTATAATACCTATAATAATATCGTTTTCTGACACTATAGAAAATTTTATTTTATTTAAAAGTTAATACAGCTTTAAACTGTAATATAATTTAATAATAAACATACTAAATGTCAATGTATTTTACTAGAATGTAAGTTATATTAGACATAACATAGGTTATGTTATAACATATTATATATTATATATTATATTACATATTATATATTATATATTATATAGCACACCATGTTATAATGAGTAAAATTATATATTTAAGTAAAACAAAATAGGCAAAACAAATAATAAATTTATTACTTCTCAATAATTTCTATTTAGTAGGTACCATATCTACGAGTTCAAAAAGAAAGCGACGAATTATTGTATACGTATTTGGTCACTCGTTATGGTCCGCAATCAGTTGCCAGCGCAAGTAATGATAGATCTGTTCTCGTCAACTTCGCCCCGTCTCATCCCGCAGGAGCGTAATTGAAATAAATTGCGAAATTTAAAATTGGATATATTTCCTACCAGTTCCTCTCTCGATCGAAGTAACTGGTCGATTTCCAATTTTTCACGAGCACGGCGACAAAATATCGAGACGCGAGAATATTGTACATTTGTCTCGTTATTTCTCGCAGCGAGAAAAGCGTAGCGATGTATTTCTGATCATTAAGGTAACGGGACGGAAACGTCGAGAGATTTATGAATCCTTTAACAGGTCACGATAACGAAGAACCGAGCTCTCGTGTCACGGGTTTTCTATTCGGATTGCGAGCGAGTAAAAGAAGCGAAAGACGTTTCCTTTATTCCATCGGCTTCTTTCATCTCCTCGACTAGTACTTTCGTATTCGCGAACGCGAGCTGTCCTCGCGAAAAAAGAAAGCGCCAGACCGAAGAAAGCTTATCGAAAGCTCCGGCTCTCGCGAAATTTAACGTGGTGGATTTTTTTACGTAAACAGAGTCAGAGATAAGAGTTAGACGAAACGCGTGATGATCGATGAACCGAACCGGGCAAGTTTTCCAACGCGTAGCTTCGTAAGAAGCGATACCCGCGAAAAGAAAAGGATCTCGGACGTTGAACGGGGCCTTTAAATTTATGATCTGCCGGCCAAAGTACGATGATAGAAGACCAGCACTTAATGGTAACTCGCCAACTCGGACAAAAAAGAATCTGTCTCTCCTCTTCCGTGGCTGTCTACCTTTCAACCACACGCGCCGATCTCCCACGTGTATCGCCGATCTCCTTCTCGCTTTTTCCAAGACGTAGGAGGAATCACGGAACGCGCGCGTGCGCGCGTTATTTGTCATCTCGCGGCGATGTAAAAATCCGAGAAACTTCTTCACGCTCTCTCTTTCCCAGGTGGAATCCCGCCGACGGGGCTTGATTTACGACCGAGAGAAACACACCCCTTCGACAGTCACCCTCTTGGCGATCGTAAAATATTCGATCCGTTCCCGTGTCGTGAAGAAGAATCGTCACCGATTTTAAGAGGACCTCCTTAATTTTCCCTTCTTTTTTTTTATTTCTTGGTTTTTGCACGAATTTCTGTTTGGATAATAACAAACTCGGTCTGTTAACTAATGTTAACAATGTTTGCGTTTTAACATTCTGGGATTTAATATCAGAGAAAAAATGGCGAAACAAGTATACTTGGTAAGAAAAAAGGAAAGAAACTGGAGAAAGTTTACTCTGTCTATTTCTTAATTACCGCACAGCGCAATATGAATTTTTAATTTCAATATTATTTTGCCAAAGAGGCAATATATATATGTAAATGTGATTTTAAATTGATATAATTAAATAACGTTTTATTATAAAAATGTATTTTAGTAATAATTAAAAATTAATAATATTATTTATAGTTTATAGTAATGAAACTGAATTCTTTTAAAAATAAGTAGGTAAAATTTATTTTGTACCTTTGTATCAGGGTTAATTAATTAATTATAATTAATTATAATTAATTTTAATAATTTTAATTATCTCGATATATATATATATATATTTTTTGTAAAATAAAAAAAATAAATATGTATTTAGAAATTAAATGTTTGTCGTATTTATTAATATCTAGTTTCTTTAAAATAAATTTACACGTTCTAACGTGAAAGTTTCGACAGATACACCCGGTACGTTTCTCCGTTCGCCAACTCTGTTTCAGATATCGATGTCAGGCCGTAAGAGGAATGAATCGGAAGGTGGTCTCACGCTATTAGAGAACTCTCGGAGAGAGAGACAGGCGGAACTGGATGGACCCGTGGGAGCACTCGCGCCGACTAAATCGGGAACATCCGGGTGATTATTATCGGAGACGTATGAAACTGAGCCAGCACGAGCCAACTTGCTCGCGATCGAGCAACAGTCATTGGAAGATTGAAAATTTCAGAACACGATCGCTTCGCGAGAAATTCGAAAATTCGAAAAATACGAAAATCCCTCGGTGAGAATGGAATAAAAGGGAAATGGAACGAACTTCTTCGTTCGGCTATTGTTTCGCGGCGACGAGGCAATTGAAACGATTGCGGTGGAAACGAGGCTGTTAGACATTTTTCCGAGGGATGGGACACCTCATCGAATTTGGGTCGAAGGAAAGGAAAAAGTAACAAGGAATCTCTTCCCTCTGTATTCCCCGGGATCGATCCTCCCTCGCATTTGTTGTCGAACCACTTACGGCCTGACGTTTTCAGGTCAACTTTGCCGGTCTCTCAAATAAATTACTAGAACGGAGCAAAAGGAGCCTTCTCCGCGACACTCCGCGTCCTGCACTGGCGTTTCAATTTAATTTCCGGTTAATAAGCTCGGCTAGCAACGAACGACAAATAACGAATCCGCGGCGCGAATTTATGAAATTGGCCGTTCGTACGAGCCGATATTCATCACGAACGAGTACCGAAGGAACGTGGATACTGAAAAATGTATTTCGAGTTTGTGCGGCAGGTATACAGACGACGCGTGATGTTATCTCAAAGCGTGATTCTTGATTTCGGAACGTCGCAGTGTTAATTAGGTGGAACAGGTTTGAATCATGGATATTGGAAAATATTGAAAAATATTGAAAAATATTGAAAATTGCGTGGTAAATGTGCAGATGTTTTTATGTAAATGTACTTACTATTAAAATAAATTCGTGATTCCTTTCAGATGAAACAAATAATTTTTGAAACGTCGTGTTTAATTTTAAATTTAATTTAAAATTAATAAAATTAGTTCTTCTTATAGTTTCATGTTTTCTTGAAAAAAAAAAAAAAAAACAGGAAACTGTAACCCATTCTATATTATCGCAAAGATGATTCTTAACTCGAAAACATCGGAAGAAAGGAGGTAATGACGGAGTGTTAATCAAGAATGGGTCATTTTACGAGGGGTAAAAGAGACATTTCACGTGGTGAGAGAGAGAGAGAGAGAGAGAAAGAGAGAGAGAAAGAGAGACGAGCGATGAATCTGGACACACGTGGACAGATGTGGACGGAGGTGAAATGCCATCAGGGATAGCAGATGATAAAACGGGAAGGGATGATCGAGTGAGTGATCGATTCGAATAGAAAATGGAGGTTAGGGTACCTTCCGTTGCCTACAGCTAGATTAGATTGCCTGCCCTCGATCGTCTTCGACTCGGGACAATATCCTTCCAGTTACAAGAAATCGTTTTTTTTTTTTTTTGCCAGCAGGTCTGGAGAGAGACTTGCTGCCACGACGACGAATTCGAGCGAATGTAATAACGCGTTACAGCGGAACGAAAGGACGCCGATGAGAATCGAATTTCGAATAAAATTTCTCCCGGTATTAGCGAGCAGATACTGAAACCGAAATATTGTGAGGTTTAGGTATTATACCGGTATTTGCTCTCATATTATCGTAATATAACCGCCATTTGGGAAATCGGTTTTAATACTGATATTAGACGGTCATACCAGTATTTTCATACGTATTTTATCGGTATTTGATGTTCACAAAAATACCGAAATATATACTGACGAAAACACATCTTTCATTTTCTACGTACAGTGACTCTTATTAATATTCGGACATCGTGCTATTCAAAGTATTGTGGTGGATTTCGATTGTTTATAATAGTAAATTTGGATTAATTTTTCAATAATATAATAGAACATTCATTATAGTTTATAGTAACATAAATTTTATTTATTTATTGCACATACTTTTCTCAATGTCAAACAATAAACTGAACTATGTCAAAATGCAGGGTAGCAAAAATATTCGGACATTTGAGGAACTACAATACTAGAACCTGAAAATTGTCAACATAAACGATAATGAATATTTTGTTAGGTAGCTCTTAACTTCAATAATATATCACAGACGTTTAGGCACATTTCCAGTATTTTTTTAAGTAATTTAGCGGAATATTCTTCCATTCTACGATTAGTCGTTGTTTCAACTCCTCTTTCGATTTATCGACGTACGACAATTAGTCATTTTTCAAAAAAGAAAAAGCGTATCGAGAAATCGGTCATCTTTTAAAATTAAGTAAGAGTATCGTCGCTGATATTGTATGGAGATACAACGATGAATTAGTATTAGAAATAATAAAGGATACGTGTATAAGCGTCATCAAATTTACTATCGGCAGCTTTATGAAAACATTTAATCATTGTCTCCTTTTCCTTTTCTAATATATTAATATTTTATTTATCTGTATTACACCGGTATTATACCGAAATACATCTATCGACTTAACATCGTTTTGATAGCATCATACCGCTATTCGCACCGTAGTATTTTATTTATTATATAAAACGCACCGTATATATTATATTTTATACTCGTAGTATTTTTGAAAAAACTCGAGTTACTTCTCGTTAGGGAAGCAATTCGTAAGTATTCTATCAATATATAGATATTAATTAATTCTTATTCTAATATTAATCAATATCTCATTCTAATATCAATTAATAAGTATTAATATATAGATATTATATAGATAATATATAGATATTATATAGATATTATATAGATAATATATAAATATTATATAGTATAAGTATTTTATGCTCGATGAGAAGGTTATTGCATTTTTCCGATAAATGAAAAATACTACGCTTCGTCCATGGGGGATGATTATCCGCGAAATGTGCTACTGTTTTTGAAAAAATCTTGAATTGTCGTCAGGAAAGCACACGTAAATATCGCTTAGATGAAAGACGAATAAATACTAAGCTTCATCCACGGGAGGAGGGGCGAGCGAGCATTTGGACTGACAACGCTCGTCCAAAGACTCAATACGAAATAATTTCAATTGCTCAGTTTAGTCGAAACATCGGCGAAGAGGGAAGGCGTAGGTAGCAGCTTCGAAAGGCTTTGTAATAATTCAAATTTCAAGCAGAACGAACGACACGCCTATTAATCTTCGCCTAAAGAAAGAAGATGGCCGTAACGACGACGTGATTCGCGAGGGTGAGCGACCGCAGAAGCAGGTTCAGAGTCGCTGTTTGATATACTCCCGCTGTTGCCTGGTACATAATGCGTCTATCTTTATGGCAGCTTAACAGCCAATCAGTATGCGAATTGCGGTTTACCATTGATTCATTAAGTCACCGGTTGCCGGGAATTTGCATAATCGTTCGAAGGAAGGCAACTGGATCTCTCTGCGGGCTGTTGCAGCTGCATCCCACGAGAGAGAATCACGGATCGCTCGATTTGCTCCGTAGCAGCTTCCTTATGCCGTCTTATGCTAATAGACACACACCGCGCCGTACAATGGCTTTTGATAGCGACAAACGCTGACTCGCTGTGCAAACACACGAGCGAGACGGAGGGAGGAGGATCAGGAAGTTACACCAGGCAGAGCAACGAAAATTAGACCAACTTCGAGCCTCTGTGTCGTCTCCCGTGTCCAACTAATTATTTAGTGTTATTTAAATTTGGGACACCCTGTGTGTACTTGGACTTGCGTGAATTATAATACAATTCTTTGAATTCGTCGAATATACGACAGTATTGTATTTTTAGTTGCATTTAATTATACCAGACGGCTTGTCACATGTCTGCTGATCGTAGGAATGCGTGAAAAGGAAATATGAATGTGGTGCGAGAAAAGGAGAAGAGTTGATTGCGCTGTTAAAAAAAAAGTTGGTTGCGTGTTAATTAAGAGCTGTTAATCTATATTCTTTGTCTTGTCTAATTATCTGTTGTTTTACATAACATTGTCATTTATATTTCATCTCTGCACTATCGAATTAAACAGTTAATTAATTGTCGAATTAAATTACTAATTAATCATTGAATACAATAAACGTAATTTAACGAAGATTGTCAGCAATGTAGCGCCAGCTACACAATCAGTTTATCTACAGAGTGCAATAAAATTCGAAAGTCGATTAATTTCTAACTCCAATGATATTAAACGCCTCTGCACTATCAAAAATTTCCAACTCCCGCTCCGGGAAAATCCAAAACGCTCTCGACGCCGTCTTACAATATTAACCGCGCGCCTTTTTATGTCGTGGAAAGTTTAGCATCAAAGTTCGTGACGAAGGTGCAGCTTGAATTAGTAAAGAGTTGCTCAAAGTTCTGATGGTTCCAGGAGTGACGTGCTCCGGAAATTTCGGACAGCAGACGTCTGGGTGAACGGCGGGCTTTTCTCTTTTTCTTCTTCGAAAAAGAAACGGAAAACAGCAAAATACCGCACGCGAGAAACACCCTCGAGAATATATGATACATATTTCGTAATTTCGCGAAGCGTCTCTGAAATTTTTCAACGCGACGCTCTCTCGACGCCGTGAAATTCCAGAATTTCAAGAGTGGTATGCGTGGCGTACTTTCGCGTGTGGCGTTCGTTAAAATCGAGAAAACGCGAAACGCGAAATCGTCGAGTGACTATTACGCCGACATTTTCATTAATATAATGGATCGTTGAACGAAGGCGTGTCAATCGTTACGCTAATGAACCCCGGTATTTGCGCTTTGCAGTGTCTCCTCCCCCAAAAAAAAATTTTGATTTTCGCATAGCCCTTGTTTGCTTCAATAAAATCATACCAATTCGAGAGGAAAGAAATTCTCGTCCCAACGAAAATCTCAACGCCTCTCTCCCCTTTTTTAAATATGAAAATTACTATTTCCTTGGACGTCAAAATAATCACCGATGGCGGCGTATCGATCGATCGCAGCCGAAGGGATTTATCAGCGAGCGTCAGGTGCGCGCTCATGGCTAGTTGTAACATTTCACAACATTTACGTTACGCGCACGGAGAACGGAAAAAGGGGAAGGGAAAGAGGAAATATTGTTACATGAAACATTGCATAATCGCGTTTGTTATTTGCGCTCTCTCGTTCCTGATGGAACGTCCACATCCACGGGACGTGCAACTGATACTGCGTTCAAATAAAATTGATGTTAATTCCAACGTCAACGCGTTCTCGCGTGAAAGAACCTCGGTTCTTTCAGGAAATAAATTAACGAGAGTTTATTAAAAAAAGATGACAGAAAAACTGCCGGACGATTTAAACACCAACGCGCTGGTTTGTACGCTGGTTTCACGCTTGTCACGTTCACGTTCAACGCCGTGGACAACATATTTCTGCGACGCGTGAAACATGCACGTGTATGACTGATCGTTCCTTTGTACACGCGTGACATTTCGTACAATCTGTTTCGCATCATTTCGTACAATTTATTCGCTAAATTTCAATTTCACACGGTAGCAGCATATAACACGACGATTATACGAAATCAATGTGAACGGATGCAAATTATTCGTGCTTGAAACGATACTTCTAATTAATGATCCGACCATAATTACTTCGCGGTTATCAATTGCGGATAACGATGATTTTGATACATCAACTCGGAAATTAATTTCGAAAAGTGAAAATAAGAAAACCCTATATGTTATATTATTGTAATAAACTTGTGTGTGTATGTGTAACAAAAGTTAGGTTAGGTTAGGTATAATATATATTTGAAGTATACTTGTATATAAGTTAGGTTAGGTTTAGATAATATACATTTGATATGCACTTATACAAAAGTTAGGTTAAGTAATATAGGATTTGTGTATATTCCTGTTCAAAAGTCTTAGAACACTATATATTGTCTAATAAAGTCGTTTTTCGTGAAAAACTTCTTTCTTGGATAACCTAGTATTAACAAAATCTTTATTGTACTAGATATTTATTTCATATTTATTGTATGCATTTACAATACAATAGTTTACGTTGCACTGTAGATACATACAATACATATTATATTGTAAATACAATAATTTATTTATTTATTATATATTGTATACTGTATATACACTTTTATTATCGTCCAATTTGTATCGTAAATATTTCATATATCGTCTATCTATAATTTATAATTTATATTTACACTGTGCACAAATTCTACATATTGTTAATCCTATAAGTGTTTCAATTCTTCTTTTCTTTCTTTTCTATTATCGATCGCATTCGATGCTTCTGTTCCTCTCATAATACACACACACACACACACATATTCAATATTTAGATCGAGAGCAGCAAACTGACGTCGCAGAAATTTGACGGTTCGATCGTAAGCATTTAAGCAAATAACAAACATCCGGGGCGGCTGGATGGTTTCTCGGTAAAAGAAAAAAAAAGAGTAGAGAGAGAGAGAGAGAGAAAAAAAAGAAATTCGATGCGTACTTCCGCGTCGACGCGGAGAGCTCCGGCGATTGTTCCGGCAAATTGGAAAATGTTTGCGCGAAACTGAGTCGATAGAGAAACGGCGCGTTAACCGGTTCATAATGAATATTTGAACTGGCGTGACAATTAACTTGTTGGATGATATAATGGCCAAGGGGAAGGGAAATGCGTCGGAATGGCAGCAGGCGAGGCAACTGGCGGCGATTTTATAGCGTTCGTTCTGGGGGATAGCGCGCTGCCTCGGTGAAAAAAAAAAAAAATTCTCCCGATCGGCGAAATGAAAAAAACCTCGCGGGAGGAGGCGATGATTTTCCAAATTAATCGAAACGCAGAGAGGAGAAGCACGAAACGATAAAGAGTGATACTTGCTCGCGTGCAATATGGTTTACGTTTTCTCACGGCCAGGAGTCAATTTTTGAAATTTAATATTTTGACGAATTTTTTCCTTTCTATGAAACATAACCCTTGAAAACTCTGAAGTCGAAAATATTTATTCATTTTAGGTAATTTATGGGAACAAGTGTGGTAAAATCGAAATTCTGAAAATCAAAGTGAAGCTAATTCGTTTAATTACTAATTGTAGAATTATAGGCTCAAAATATTGTTACCATGCACATCGACAAACGTGTTGTCGACTGTTCAACATTTCAATCCATGTACAAGCAGAGTACTGTTTTAAAAAAATGATTAAGAGTGATTGACATCAGACTTGTATTACATAAAACGCTTAAACGATTGTTAAAAAGAGCATAGAAATTTTGTAATTTTCAAATAGACACGGATTTTAAGAAGTAGAAGCTCAAGATACACAAATACGCTTGAAACCATCACTATCGTCTAAATTTTCCAGTTACTTTCGATAACAAAGAAAGAAAAAAAAGAAATGTTCACAATGAAAATTAATCAGCATTCGGTCTTCTACGAACTTCACTTTAAAGTGAAGAATTCCAAAAAGAAAATTTTGTTCTCGCGAAAGCTCAAGGTTACTGTTTTAAATGCCATTCTAAATTTTTGGTTCGATGAGATTAAAGCTGACATCAAGACGAATTCAACGATTTAGTAGACTGTGATCTTAAATTTCGAAGCAAACGCTAAAATAATTTGTTTATTTTACAATTTATTTATTTCGTAATTTATTTATTTTATAATTTATTTATTTTGTAATTTATTTATTTTGTAATTTATTTACTTTAGAATTTATTTACTTTAGAATTTATTTATTTTACAATTTATTTATTTTACAATTTATTTATTTTGTAATTTATTTATTTTGTAATTTATTTACTTTAGAATTTATTTATTTTAGAATTTATTTATATTACAATTTATTTATCTTACAATTTATTTATTTTACAATTTATTTACTTTACAATTTATTTATTTTGTAATTTATTTACTTTACAATTTATTTATTTTATAATTTATTTACTTTAGAATTTACTTACTTTAGAATTTATTTATTTTACAATTTATTTACTTTAGAATTTATTTATTTTACAATTTATTTATTTTGTAATTTATTTACTTTATAATTTATTTATATTACAATTTCATTTATTTTACAATTTATTTATTTTGTAATCTATTTACTTTACAATTTATTTATTTTATAATTTACTTACTTTGTAATTTATTTATTTTATAATTTATTTTGGTCGCCGAGCCTACGTGCGTGCGACGAAGGAAAACGCAAAAGAAAAGGGGAGCCGAAAATAAAGCAAGGGGGTAGGGGCAGGATAATCCCCGTGACAAGTTACACGCGATGTTCCGCATGATCCGGTAAGCCGTGACGAACAGAGACGAAGGAACAAGGGAAGGAAAGTATATAAACGGCGGCTGTTTATCGAGACGTCATGCGCAGGCAGCCTATCAAAAGCAGAATCGCTTTCGGGAGCCTCCTCGTTCCCTCATTTCCACGCACGCTTCATTTCCCGCGCTGTACGCGTTACAAACGCGTTTGTTTATAGTCAATGCCTGTATAGAAAGTTGCTGTTGCTGCTACGCCAGCCGCCGGTATACGTTTTCCTTTTATCATTTCGTCGATATCCGACTTCGGGCAAGTCTCAACGATGAACTTGAAGCGACTTCCTCGAAACTTTCGCGATCGCGCGCGCGTGCAAACGGCCAAAAATTGGCGGCGTCGCGCCTGTCATCGATCTTGTTCACTCGCGACGAGTTGCATCGATTCTGAGGCTACCCGATTGGTCAAATTGACCAATTTGTAATTTTTTTTGGATCAGACGTTTCATAGAAACACACACGAAATAGTATTTTCAACGATTTTATAGATTAGATTACGATGTTATAGACATATTTGTTAAATATCGACGATATATAGACACAAACCAGTTATTATTATTGACGATTTAAATAATTCTTTGTAAAACATATGAATAGAAGCTTGTACACGACATTGTGTTATAAAGTTTCTCCAGTTTTTAGATTTCGATGTTGCTGATGGAAATTTTCTGCTTCGATCGTCGGTAGTTTTAGTGTTCTAATTTTTAATTGGAAATTCCCAAACAAAGTCGGGATTTTTTCAAATACGCTTATGCACTCTATTTTAAAATGGAACACTTGCAACCGTTGAAAAACTACAAAAAATTGTTGCATCTTTGCCATTTAGCCATTCATGTACAGCAATTTTTTTTCCAGTGTTTGTTTCCTGCCATTTTCAAAAAAGCAATCCTGTTTGACCATTTGTTTTTTTTTTTTCATTTCTTCTCCGAAACAGTCTACTTGTCTCGCAGTTATTTGTCTACCATTTTTTTTCAGTCGTTCGTAATCTACTTTTTCCGAAAAACGAGACGATTAAAACCGGAATTAATGGAGAACTGCATCGGTTATTTATATATAGACGACCGCCACTTAACCATTTAGGGAAAGCCAGTTTGTTTTTTTTTTTTTTTTTCAGTGTCATTCGCCGTTTTTTGAAAAAGCGATCTTGTTTCTTCCTCATTTTGTCCCTTTCTTTTTTTTATTTTATTTTATTTTATTTTATTTTTTTTTTTTTTCACTCTTTCTCCGGAGCAATCTACTTGTTTCACAGGCCAATGGTTACGAAACCAATCAGTGTAACCCGCTCGAATGGAAGGCTCAGCAGGTGCACAAAGAGTGCTGCCGCACGAGAAACGAACAAAATATTACGCGAGTCGGCCGGCGCACGCCGAGCAACAAAAAACGTCGTTAGATCCGCGTCATTTTGCGTGAAAAACGTATTTTTCTTTTTTTTTTTTTCGCACAAACCCGAACGCAAAACGTAAAACGCCGTTTCATAAACGAGGACCGTTTCAATCATAACTTTCTTTCGCTTTGTACCGCGAGAATCGAGTCCCCATTCAGCTTTGACGAACGGCCACTCTCTTTATCTTTATCTCGCAAACGATTCGTGGGACTTTTCATATCGTCAATAATTACTGAAAATCGATCGGGTTGTAATTTTTTCTTCCTGGCAAATATTTGTGCGAAGAAAAAGAATCATTTTGAACGAAAAAGGGACGACGTTTCAAAAAAGAGAGTCCTGTGACAATCTATTTTGGTCTCATTTGAAAGTGTGACGCTTCTACATTCACTGACCTGAGTACGTTTTCTCCGAGGATAGCTTTACGACAAGCAACCGGTGGAAAAGTGAAAGTACCTTCATTCTCGAAAATGGTAAAAACGTCTTCAAACATCTGCGGAAACATTAGGAAATTTTTCTCGTAAGTTTCGAAAATTTGCAATTTTCTTTTAAAACTTGCTGCGAGATTTCTTTTTTGTAACATCACTGAACTTTGAACATTAAGATTAAATGACGAGGCGACAGAGAATTTCTTGAATGTCTGTCGTTCAACTCCAATGTACAAAGTTCAACGAAATAACGAAAAGAAAGTTTTAACGAGTTTTCAAAGGGGTCGGTCTTGAAAACCGTGACGGGTTTTTGGTCACGTGCAAAATCTCTCTCGGTGTTTTTACGCACGTGCGAATTTTTCACAATTCTCTTTGGAAAAAATAATACTCTTCCATTTTCTGCACGATGTTAAAAATACCTCGAAAGAAAGAACAGTGAAAATAGAAGCTTCGGCGTATTGAAATGAACCTCAGGTAGATTGTTGTATCGACTTTTTTTAAATAAAATTACAACAGTTCAAAGTATCGAGATAATGTTTCATTCAAACTAATCATACCCCACAAAAACAGTTTATATCTGCCAGAGTAGCAAAACCAAAAACACCACGCTATTTTGCTTTTTCTCCCACTTTACGTGCGAATGAAACATTATTCCTCGATGAAATATTTTTCTTTTTCTAAATGGAGATTAAACGTCGCATCGATTACGAGGTCCTTAGCGACGTGTTGAGATTGTCTCTTTATAACTGGTCTAGTAGTTGCGTCTCCTTTAGGTAGTTGATACCTTTTTTTTGTTGTTTCTGGCAGGTTAGGGCGGCGATGAAATATTTATGTTTACGTGTTTAAGTGTCGTTCGTGTGCGTGTTTGGAGATAATGAAATCTGAAACAATAAATAGAGTTATCCATCGACTACTTCGCGACAATGTGTAATAACTGTTCTAATCCGTCTAAAACGGATTCCCTGGTGTTTGAATGATTCAATGCTCGGCATTTCCAGCGAAATTACGATCCCAGAGAAACTGGGGTATCGTTGATCAAATTCTAGCGGGAGAAAAAATCGCAATTAAGGGTGGCGGAGGGGGGCAGTTTAATCGTACGTAATAGCCGCGCGGCAATTTTGCCGAATACGCAAGAGCCGGGGCCATGAGTCCTGCTGTCAGGGGCATCAATTTGCAGCTATGCAGCGTGCTCGGTTCAATCTCCTTCGAAGGTCCTGCCGACGGAATCACATTCCGTGGACGACCTCGTTCCTCCACCCTCCGCCCAAAGAGGAAAATTCACAGACCGCTAAAGGTTTTCGTTAAATTATTCAGGGCTACGAGACGATCGGCGGCGGTGGCGGCCGATTTCCTTTCGGCTGATCGATCAATTAAGTCGGCCACTGTCCCGGAACAATCGTGCTTTATTATCTGACAAGTTCGAGATCAATTTCGTTGCGGCTTGACATTGAGAAAATGTCGAAATACTTATTCACGACACTAGAACTACCAAAGCGGTAAAAATGGCCAATTTATCATTTTTTCTTAGAGTAACTTTGCGGATTTACAATGTTACATGTAGTTTCTGTGAAATATATGTGGACAAAAGTTCGTGGTCATTATCGTATTGTAAATCTTTTCATGTTCCTTGCATTCTAATTTTTTTTTTTTACTCAATTTTTATACTTTAATATGGTAGTTCTAGACGAGCAAACGTCGTTGTGCTTTGCTCGACTTCAGTTTTGTTTGATCAATTGTGATTGAGGTCTCTCCAGCGAGAAGATTTTTCTTTTCCGTTGATTCCTAAAATATACACTACAAAAATATTTAAAACTTGCAATAGTCAACAACGCCGTCACATTTCGTTGCTTGTCTGTTCACCGAGAGAATACGGATACTCCCGAATTATCCTTTCTCTTCTAACAACAAGAGGTCCAATTCATTTATGTTTGTCGAGACAAGATGGAAAATATTCCAGTTCTTTCTCGAGAGAGACTTGTGACGGATTATCAATTCAATTTATCGTCCATTGTTATATTAATATTGCTCGATTAATATTCCTTTCAAATATTTTTAATATGCTCGATTAATGTTCCTTTTAAATTTTTTAAATATTTTCGTGGGCCAACGTACATAGGTAAACCTGATTTTACACGAACGTCGAAGATGGCAAAAAAAGACTACGATTGTTCAGGCATCACTCAAATTCCAATGAAATTAAGAAAAGGTTCATTACCGATCGTTTTCACTGTCAAAGCAGAAAGAAGTGCGGTGTTAAACGGTCGCGTGATTCCAACGTCTTTCATTGATCGACGAGGAGAAGAATATCGCGAGAAACGACCACGACACGACTTTATCACTGACTATAATATGATACACACGCACCTGTATGTAGAAGCTTTATGACACCGTGGTGTAATATCGGACGATATTTCCGTCACGTAAATTCGCAACGGCCGCTCGATGGAGAGCACCCGGAATTCGATTGGGAAACGATGGGCCTGGAGTTGAAATGTGGAAACCGGGATGCACGAATTCGAGGGAACACACGGCCAGGACAGAATCGTACGTTTTAAACACAGTGGTCCTGACACTTTGCTCGCGCGCCGAATCTCCGAAGTCAGACGCACGTTCTCAGGAATCTGAGAAGATCGTACTTTCTCGTTTGTGTTTTTATTATTGCTTGTCATTTTTTTCTGTAATAGTACAATGAATGAGCCTGCCACGCGACGGATAAATTTATCTACGTCGTTATTTGGTGAAAAACTGTTTAACGTGTAAAATGCCTAAGTGAAAAATGTCATTTGAAACTTTCGATCGTCAATTTGATATTAATTCGCTGGTGTATTTCGCTAGAACGTTCATTATCTCAACACACGTGTACAGGGTGGAAAGAAAAATTTTTCCGTGTATAGATGATCTTTTCTACACGATTCTACTTCCGTTTCGAGGACAAAATTTTTATGTTTTTGTTTGCATTATACTCTACTCATCACGAAGAAAGAGGTGAAACTTTTCCAAAGAACCTGATAGTTTTCTTGAAAAATTGCAAAAAAGCTACTTAACTGTGGACGCGTGCGTCCTAACAGCGATTTATGGTTCTGGACGCGTGGATGGAATTTCTAACAATGTTAACAGCTGGTTTTATCATTTGATTATTTAGATTCATACTGATGATACGAACTACTTCTTTATCATGAGCTACAATAAATCAAATATTAGTAAAGTCTAATCCACAAAATTTTTCTGTTTTTGTTTGCATTATACTCTACTCATCACGAAGAAAGAGGTAAAACTTTTCCAAAAAACCTGATAGTTTTCTTGAAAAATTGCAAAAAAGTTACTTTAATTACAAAAAGTTACTGTGGACGCGTGCGTCCTAACAGCGACTTTATGGTTCTGGACGCGTGGATGGAATTTCTAACAATGTTAACAGCTGATTTTATCATTTGATTATTTAGATTCACACTGATGATACGAACTATTTTATCATGAGCTACGATATCATCAAATATTAGTGAAATCTAATCCAGAACCATAAAGTCGCTGTTAGCACCCACGCGCGTTAAATGATCAAGAAACATTTTTCCCATTTTTAAGTTCCGTGCAAAAATTCCCTTGGAAAAATCTTGCCTTCGTGATGAGTAGAACGTACGACATAAAAAGAAATTTTTTTTTTTTTTTGACCTTAAAACTCAAAATCAAGATCAGTTTTGCGGCAGGTTCTTTTCATCAAATCGAGTTTATCTATGATAGCCACACTCTGTACAAGTGACAACGACGTTGTTAAAAGTCGTTCGATGAATTTTCACAGTCAGTCAGCGAGCCACCGGGTCGAGATTGGCTGCGCGGTGGTAATCTTAGCGAGCAACGAGGCAATTCGCCTCCACCGGCGAGCAACTCTTAATTGAAACATTCGATTAAAACGCCAACTGCGTAACCCTGTTTTCGAAACTGAGTTAACGCCTTTGGAAATCACCCTAGCCACGCGGCGGAAATGTATGCTAATGATAGACCCAGATTTCCGAATTAACGAGGCAGCCACAGGCTCGGAGCCGGCTGAATTTACGACGAAGCAATATTCCGAGGCACGGGCCGGCCAAGTTTCTTTGGAGCGAGAACTTTCTTTGCAAACTCCTCCTGTAAGTGAAACTTCCAGCCTGCATAATTGACATGAAATTTCTCGGGCAACCGTGGCGGCGTTTTTCAGGAAAATCCGCAAATCGCATCCTGAAACACGCGTCTTTTTTCTTTCTAGTGTGATCTCTGATAAAAATGACCGAGCGACGAGTTGACGCGTCGCGCTCGACGCAGTTCTCCTCAGATCGATCTTTCAACACTGGCGCTACCAAAATCGTCAAAACGATCGATTTTATAATTTCTGTGTACTTCTAAAAATTTCGATCATTTCTCGTAAAATGTACAAATAAGAGAGCTTGTGTGAAATTCCTTTATTTTCTTTGTTTTAACCTCTTGCGCTGGAATAACATGCCACGCACGTCGAGAACCTTTTGCCCCAAAATTGGCAGTATTTCCTCAGTTTTAAGAATATTTCAGTAAAACAAGAATAGACGAAACAAATAATAAATTTATTACTTGTCAATAATTTCTGTCCAGTGATGTCGTACCGACCAGTTCCAAAAGGAAAGCGACGAATTATTGTACACGGTTTTGGTCACTCGTTATGGTCCGCAATCGGTTGCCAGCGCAAGTGGCCAATATCTTTTTGACGGAAAATTTTATTCCTCGATCGTTGGAAGTTCTAGTGTTAACATCACCGAGTACTTTCAGTGAAACAACACTAGAACTAGCGAGTAAAAACGTGAAATTTCCACTGAAAAAGAAACAGCAATAATTTTCAAAAGATTTAAGTGATTCAAAGTAAAAAAAAGAAATTTATACAATAAAAGCGCACAAACTTCCATTCATATATTTTACGAAATGTCGTTTAATTCTCTGAAAGCACGCTGTTTAACAACTGTAAAAATGTGATGTGCAACAAAAATTATTGCCATAAATTGGCCATTTTGTTCCAGCGTTAATATTCTCGCGTGAGTGTGCTGAATGGATACGAATGCGCGAATGAAACGAGATGAAAGCCACGCTGGGAAAGACAGAGCGATGCACAGAGCAGAAGAACAAAACAGTTTCGTCTCACTTTGCACGATTACTCGAGGGATGTTGACGTGTCTTCGTCTTGTATCGATCGTAACGGCATGTTTCAATGTTGATTCTTTGTTAAATCAAGCTTACGTTCATTCAGGTCGATACAATTTCCTCTTACTCGGTTTACTCGCGAATACGTCGAGTACGCGAATATACTCGTAACGTAAGAGTATTCAGAAATATTGAGTGTCAGTATATTCTGTATAATTTCCGTTTCAATGGTACAACACTGTTTATCGATAAAACGGACAACAACTATAGTCTAGTTTATGACATATTCGCCATTCACTGGTTTTTACGTAAAAAAACTGTCGAACTTGGTTGTCATTAGAGAATTTTTTTGTGTATGTTCCCACTACTGTAATAAGGCTGATAATAAGTCCAGATCTGTCGAATTTGATGAGTCATTAGGATGACAAATGCATCATTACAATTTGTTCGAAAAAAGAAAAAAATTATTCGATATATTCGAGAAGAGGAATTTTTCTCGCGGTTCCTCGTAAGCAATAAATTAAAAGAATTTACGCGAAAAGTCACACCTTCTGTTGTGTATTTTAATGAAATTTACTACAACTCGTAACAAATTGTATTTGCTGTCTCTCCGATTTGTTTTCGTTCGATCGTGCGCGCACGTCCCCGCAATATGTTTCGCGATGGAAAATTTAATTCGATGGCAGTCCAATAAAATTGGAACGTTAGCGAAATGTGCCGTATGCATCACGCCGACGTTGAACACAATTGAGTATCACTGACAGGATTGCCTGTTTATATGGATTCATTGATTGGCGAAAATAGAATAAAGATCGTCGATCTCGCTCGCGTTTATTTGGACCGTGTCTGTCAAATTTCAGTCCGAAACGTAGGAATTTATGCTGAAAATTTCGATTCTTTTTTAATTTCTGAAAATTTTGCAAAAACGTAACAATCTGTTATTGCTGTTACACAGTTGACTCGAAAGCAACTGCGTTCTTTTCTGCGTGTCCAATGAAGGGAAGAATTTCTCGTGAAAAACAAATACTTTATCAATATTACACGTTATTAATATTAACATAATTTTGTTTGATTATCATCGTTCGAGCAACTTCAAAATTCTCATCTTTCTCGACAGAAATTAACTGTCTCAAAAATGATTTAGTAGTGAAATTTAGAAAAATTTTGATTGTTCTGTAGTTTTAAAACAGACGTTAGATAATTTCTTTATCAGTTTGCACAGCGTTCGTTCCCTTTTGATTTTCCATTTTGAAACAAATGATTGTTAACGAGATCGTGCATCTCTTAAACATGAATCGAATCAGCTATCAGATTACAGGATGAGGTTACATGCAGAATTTAGAATGAAGTTAGTCACATTTTAAGATATAGAAAAATCGCAGATTAGAAAAAAAAACGCAATTACTTTTCTGGCAAATCCAGAAATATACTCGCATATAAATATCCTCAATCGAATCGAATCATGAATACTGTTAAATATATTCACATATATAATATATAAATATCATATATATATATATATATATATATATATATATATATATATATATATATATATATATATATATATATGATATATATATATATATATATATATATATATATATATATATATATATATATATATATATATATATATATATGATACATATATACACGAGATAGAACGAAGAAAAGTATTATTTTACATCGTCGCGTTCCACGATTTATCTTACGAAAAAAACAATACAAATACCGACGAATTCACGCCGAATTCGTGCCGATCAAAAACTATTTATCGAAACGGTCGTACGTACGAAATAATAGTTGATTTCACGAAATGTTCGATTTTCGCGAGAAGAAAGCGAAGATCGAGTCAACTCGCCCGTCGCATTTACCTTTCATCGTACTAATAAAACAGTCGGCGTCGACGACGATTATCTTTCCGCTCGATAATTCACATTGGAGCGCGAGATCGCGTCGATAGCCCAGGACGATATGAAACGCGGCGAGACGCGCTCGGTGCCGCGATATCAATTGGCCGCGGCTGGCAAAGCGACGCGATCTCGTTCCATTTCCTTCCCCCCTCCCCCCTCCCCCCACGCGCGGCCAATTTGCTAAAAGCAATGAATTTTTACCATACGCGCGGCGTTACGTGGTTATTTACAAAATAAAGCGGCGCACCGTTCGAGCGGTTCTCGACGCGGGACGGCGTAGGATGGCCGATCCCGACCGGTCGTCCCGGGCGAGAGTAATGAATTTTTATCGGCCCGGCCTCTCGCGCCACCCGTTTTACCCGTTTCACGGCGGGCGTGTGGGGGAGGGGGGGACGTTTTATCGGCGCAAGGGGCTGCCTCATCGGCGAGTCATTAGCAGCGATTCGCCGTTTGCCGAGGCCAATGGATTTTTACGAGACGTGACGTCATCGGTTTGCCAAAGACAGGCAACACCGTCGCGGCCGAACCGAACCGAAACTGGCTGGCGATACTTTCTTTTTTTTTTTTTTTTTGCTGTTTTTTTTTTTTTAATCGGGTTACTCAAACTAATTAATTCTCCCGCCGGTCCGGCCTCTCGTTAATGCGTGAAAAATTCACGAAAGAAAGCCGGGAAATTTACGCACGCCGCGAGAAGGTGTGTAAAATACGTAGCTGCCTGAGAAAACCGCTTTTTCGAAAATCTCGCCTGACCGAAACGAGGATTGATTGGCTTCGTTGCCCGTTGTCACGCGTTTGTCGCAGATGCCTCTCTCGTTCCTTTTTAATTAGAAACGCCGTGTAAACAGCGAGTGCAATTCCACCGAGAGGAAAAATTCCACTCGCGCGACGTGGGTGGAAGGATTTAAACGACAAAGGACACTATAACGCAACGAGATACTTCGATCATTCGAGTTTGTAAATAATATAAACTGGTGCAATAAAAATCTTGCTCTTGTCGATGTTCAAGTATGACACGTAAGAATAAATCGATACTTTGAAAAACGATGCTCACGTATCACCACGTTATCATCCGTGTTTGTGATCCCTTCGTGATCTGCGTACGAGTGACTCGTGCCGATAAAAAATGCCTGCTCGTTCGAATCATTCGTAACATTCCTCATCGACCCATCGATCACACTTTCGTAAGAACGACAATTTTTTTTTTTTTTTTTTTTTTTTCGAT
>NW_025110781.1:74528-81873 GCF_011392965.1 Frieseomelitta varia | reverse complement strand
ACAAATTTCGAAATTTCAGCGTGAAAGAGCCTCTAGTTCTCGAGACATTCCCGCTTGAAGTTTTCAGATTATACCTCTGTATCTGGAGATCGACAGGAGGCGGGGCTTTGTCGTGCCACCTGTTCCATTACCATATGCTCCTGATACAAATTTCGAAATTTCGGCGAGAAACATTTTCTAGTTCTCGAGATATTGTCACTTGAATATTTCACAATATACCTTTGTATCAGGAGATAGACAGGAGGCGGGGCATTGTCGTGCCACCTCCTCCACTACCATATGCTCCTGATACAAATTTCGAAATTTCAGCGAGGAAGAGTCTCTAGTTCTCGAGATATTCCCGCTTGAAGTTTTCACAATATTCCTCTGTATCAGGAGAACGGCAGGAGGCGGCGCTTTGTCGTGCCACCCCCTCGACTGTCATATGCTCCTGATACAAATTTCGAAATTTCGGCGAGAAACAGTTTCTAGTTGTCGAGATATTGTCACTTGAATATTTCACGAAATACCTCTGTATCGGGAGATCGGCGGAAGGCGGGGCTTTGTCGTGCCACCTCCTCCATTCTCATATGCTCCTGACACAAATTTCGAAATTTCAGCGAGAAAGAGCATCTAGTTCTCGAGACATTCCCGCTTGAAGTTTTCAGATTATACCTCTGTATCAGGAGATCGGCAGGAGGCGGGGCTTTGTCGTGCCACCTCTGCCATTACCATATGCTCCTGATACAAATTTCGAAATTTCAGCGAGAAAGAGTCTCTAGTTCTCGAGATATTCCCGCTTGAAGTTTTCCCAATATTCCTCTGTATCAGGAGAACGGCAGGAGGCGGGGCTTTGTCGTGCCACCCCCTCGACTGTCATATGCTCCTGATACAAATTTCGAAATTTCGGCGAGAAACAGTTTCTAGTTGTCGAGATATTGTCACTTGAATATTTCACGAAATACCTCTGTATCGGGAGATCGGCGGGAGGCGGAGTTTTGTCGTTCCACCTCCTCGATTGTCATATGCTCCTGATACAAAATTCGGAAATTCAGCGAGAATGATCTTCCCATTTCCAAGATATTCACGATAAAATATTTTTCGGAGGTCTGATTTTTCGAACTTTTGTAAAATGTTTAACTCAAATATTCGAAAAACAGGGTGTTCGTACTAGTTGAAGTTTGCAATTTCATATCATCATAGTATAAGTATATGTGGAGAAATCGGGTAATATATTTTTTTGTACCGTGGTGAGATTCATATTCAGCGAAGTGGGTGTAACATACAGGCTTGAGTATTATAGAAATTTTGTGTTATAAATGAGATATATTTTTTATCTTTTGAAATTAAATCATAAATCATTCCTCTCTGGTGGGATACACATTAAAACCACTTATTGTATTTTTTTGAGAAAGAGCAATTTATATGGTAAAAAATATTACAAACGTCGAGCCTGTAAGTCATATCCACCAAAACATCATGTTTAGAAACATTTTCTAACGTATACTTCTCTTAAAATAAAAATTATAGTAATATTATGACTGGTATATACTATAATATGCATATGAGGAAGACGACTATGAAAAAAAAATTATGTATACATTCTTAACTTAAAATGCGAACGAATATTCTTTTCAATTATTGCCATCAAAATATCACATATAAAAGCGCTATCAAAAATATGACTCTTCACTTATAGAATTCTTACGTTAACATGATATATATTTTTAATTCAGTCCTTAATTCAATATTTTTAATATTATTAAAAAGTTCATACTTCAGAGAAGTTTTATTTGTTTTAACGTTTTACCGTAAAATGCTATTTTGCAATATAGAAAATTACCATTACAGATCTTTTCCATCGATTTCATTTATAAAACCATTACGAATCTCATAATATCCACGGTAAATCGTACATAAAAGCACCTACATAGGTGCTTCAATAAACAGTAGTTATTGTGCACATGATGTACGCTGTTAACATGTTTGCAGTATTATCATAAAATTTACTAATGGATCATATATAATGTCACTGTCTGAAATAGAAAATTTTACTTGCGTATGTTTGCCTAATTCATTTATGAGACGATTATGAAACTCATATTCGTCACAATTAATTATAATATGCGCTTGAGAGACCATTATCATTGAAAACGCTATCGTCTCTGAAACAGAAATTTCTACAACAGAACAGCCGTCGTTGGACAAACTTTTTTTACACAATCCATCAAACGACCATTTTTCATTGGACAAAGAGGTTCCGCCTGAAGGTCCTGTACTAACCCACATTAATACAACGTGGTATAACCCATATATCATAAGTGTACTCCAATGCAGAAGACGCATAGAAAAACGAAGAGTAGAGGCGGCAAGTAAGAGAATCCTTTTAACTAGATTTTCCAGTCCTTGAGCGCGCTAAATCACCAGCAACCATAAATCTTTCGTCGTAAAATCACGTTGCACGATCGCGATTAGCTCGCTGGCTGCGCTTTTCCTCTTATTCGAACGAAAGTGGTTAGAGGTCGAAATACAAAAGCGATCCTCGCGTCGCAACGACACGCTCTCGATTTATTTATAAACGATTTGCGCAAATCGGCCATGCGGATCGATCGATTCTTTTTTTCCCACGCGGGCGAAAAGATTCACGTGGAAATCGAACCGACGTCTTCTGAAAGGAGCTGACAATAATTAATCGCGCTTGAGCGTGTCGGCCATCGTTCGATCTAGCTTTTGTCGGAGAAAAACGTTCGCTTTTCGCGCGAACGGGAGAATCGTGAGTGTGAAATTTTCTGAAAATTTTCGCACACGTTAATTGTGAGCGAGACGGACGATTGTGGCAAATAAACCGCATCGTTGGTGATTGTAAGATATCAACGGGTTGAAGAAAATAATAGTGAATAATTGGTTGAATGTCGAATGGTAGAATGATGGAAAACAGGATCCAAGTCACCAAAAAGATTGTAATAATATTGAATGACAGAATAACTATATATATAGAATAAAAGAAACTATAGAAACTATAGAATAATTAATATAGAGTAAACTATAGAATAACTACTATAGAGTAGAAGTAATATATAGTAACTATAGAATAACTAATATAGAGTAAAAGAACAATCGTTAAATAGTAGTTAAAAAAATGGAACCTGTACAGATAAGAAATTTTTTAAATACATATATTAATTTTACATATAGAATAACAGAATAACTAATATAGAGTAAAAGAAACTATAGAAACTATAGAATAATTAATATAGAGTAAAAGTAATATAGAGAAACTATAAAATAACTAATATAGAATAAAAGAATAATCATTAAATAGTATTTTAAAAAATGGAACCTATATAGATAAGAAATTTTTTAAATACATATATTAATTTTGAGTGTTTAGTTCATTAAAATGTAATTTATTTATCAGAAGTTCACTAAGAATAACATATTGAACAAATCAAGAAAGATATATTTTCAAAGATGAGACAATTTATTTGAGTCTCATGCTCTTCATTTGATATTAAACTTTCAAGTTTTTGATAAGGCTTAAATATATTATGCTTTGAACACGTTGTGTGTATTTTCTACAAATACATAAAAATATATAAAATATATATCCACAATCTGACAATCACAATAAAAGCATAAAAATTTTAGAAGGTATAAAGCTAACAAGTAAAAAGTTAATCAAAAATATCCGGTGTAAGAGTATGATTAATATTAGATAAACAATCCTAAGGATTAAAGAACGCGCTCCTTGTACACTGGGCAAAGATCAATTTATATGGAAATGTTAAGAAATAAAACTGAAACCACGTAAGTGACAGATTGTAATTCGACGTAAATAAAATTTCGCACGCCACAGTCCAAAGAATCAATGAATAAATTTATTTCTGTCTCTTCGAGCACGTCAACGTGACTGTTATATACGAGCATGTTCGAGGCGCGATCGTGCGAAACGAAAGTACGTTCTCGAGAAGATTTACGACGATAGAAATTAAAAACTAATCCGCGCGGACAGCTTTGTAGCATAACTGTTTCTCGACGTTTCAAACGGGAACGACAACTGTCAATATATTTTCAGATCTCTCTTTCACGCTACGGAATGAAATAGTTTAGCATGAAATTCTCGGAACGAAGTATTTATTTATTTATTTATTTATTTATTTATTTATTTATTTACGCAAACGAATTATTATCTGGTTCGTCGGGATAATTAATAAAAATGAAACGTGAAAAGTCGACAAGAAGAGTTTACGTAAAATCAACCCGTAGAATGCGAAAGCTCGAGAAGCTTTGAAATTCTACGGACTTTCTTTCATCTGTCGAATGCTCTGAACCTCTGAACTATGATTACTCGCGTCACTGCTCGCGCACATTTTTAAATTTCTTAAACGTCGTCTTAAACTGCCGTTTAACATTTATTCCTCATGTTATTTTCATGAACGTTTATTGCTTCTCTTCGAATATTTAGAATAACTGAAATATTTGTTCAAACATGGGATTATCCGAGTCGAATGTAAATATATACATTATCAGTCGATTTTTATGCATCATTCATATCTTTAGGTATGTAATTAAAAAATTACATTGATAAATACTTAGAATGAATTTTACGGCTTAATTATACATACGTTGTATATCTCAACTAGTTTCAAAATTACAACTCGAGTAATTCACACCAGTCTTAAAATCAATAAAATGGAATATGCTTGCTTTACCTTCTGCTCTTTAAAATTCCATTTCCAATTTCACTGCTGTTTCTCTTTTTCTTTTTTCTTTGATTTACGCCTTTTTTCAAAAAAAAAAAAAAAATCTAAACCACTCTAAAACCATTCTCAATCGTATTCCAGAAAAAAAAAAAAAAAGAAAGAAAATTAACTCGACTGGCAGAACGCCATTCGATCCTGTCCATCGATCATTCTCTCGAAATAGCAGTGATCACCATTCGTCATTAACTGCACACTTCAACTACTTGCAAACTGAATAATTCAAGAACCGAATACACTGTTTCACTTTTATCCACTGAAACCATCATTTTTCATCTATTTCTTCCTTTTTCCCTTTTCGTACCTCCGCAATTCCTCCTCGCTCCCCCCCACCCCCCTCCCCCCCAAAAAAGAATACTGGATAACCTCTCCAACATCACCGCTTCGAAAGAATCTTCCCATCTTTCGTGCTCGAAAAAAAAAAATAATCAACTGAAGCGTAGAACACCTCCCGCTCGATCCCGTCGTTAATTATCAAACCTCTCTCGAGTCGCTCGAAATAGCAGCAACAATTACTGTCCATCCTCGGCCGATTAAAATTCTACGTCGCGGCTGCAAATTTCCAATGGGAATCTAGGCGAATCGAGCCGCGATCGAGTCACGTGTACGTACGTACATACAGAGAGACAACGAATTCGAGGAAGGGCGATCGCTCTTTATTGATCGATCCCTCGTGCAATTCACGAGCGGCGGTGGGAGGGGGTGAGGGGGGGGGGACGAGGGGAGGAGGCAGGATTATCCATTAGAAGGTTCACCGCCAGATTCCGTATATATGCACGAGCCGGGGCATTTTTCATTGATCGAGGCGTTCCTTTTCACCGGCAGCCGCGATAGCTGGCCGAATGTCTCGCCTGTCAACCTTTTAACCTCTTGCCACGCACGTCAAGGATTCTTTTGTCCCGACATTGCGATAACTTCTCTCAGTATTTTAAGTATATTTAAGTTAAGACCCAAGGCAAAGCAAGTAATAAATTTATTCTCCAATGAAATTATTTTTCAGTAATTTCTTATCCGGCGATGTCATGACGACGAGCTCGAAGTGAAAGCGACGAATTGTTGTGTAACGGTTGGGTCACTCGTTATGGTCCGCAATCAGTTGCCAGGCGCAAGCGGTTAAACCCCTTGCGCCGGAATGACTGCACCTTCGACTTTTACTTAATGAAAACTTCGTCAGGCTGTTCTTCTTTTTAATTATGTAGTATTAAAGTCCTCGTGTTATAAAATAATACAGTTTGAGCAATAAATCGTGCATCATTCGCACATTCAAATAAGAATCCATTCAAAAGAAAAAAATCTTAGATATAAGAAAAAAAAAGTTAGAAAACGAAAGAGACTAAAATACAGTGACTTTCTTCTCTAAAATAATTATTCTAACGAATCGTTGTTATAAAGGAGGAATGGACAATTTGTCTCTCCTAATTTTGGCCGCAGTTACAGCTATCTAAATTGCACGATGCAGGCCTGTGTTGTATAGAACGAGCAAACAGTCCCGTGTTGGCCCGCATTTCGTGGATCGTCGCCTTTCGCCTCTCAAATTATCTTTGTTGACCAAGAGCCAGATCCACCACCAAAAAGCTTCTGTTAATTACACACTTAATGATTACGAATCAGGACTAAACGACGTGTTCTGCGGTCCGATAATTGTTTGTGCTGTGGGTTGTCTGTGACACGCGTGTTACGTTACAAGGAGCTGAACTTTGACCGCTTCCATGAACAATGGCGAGCAAAAGAAAGATTATAACAGACAATCTGCGAGTCTCAATAAATATTAAATTGATCAATATGAATATATAATAATATAAAATTAATTTAATATGCACATATGTAATATGTTATATTACGCTGTATGTATAACGCATATAATATTGTATAATATGATATGCAATAACGTATATAACGTATACGTTATAACGCTGCGAGTCTTAATAAATATTAAATTGATCAATATGAATATATAATACTATAAAATTAATTTAATATGTACATATGTAATATGTTATATAACGCTGTATGTATAACGTATAACTTATAATTAATTTAATATTTATTGCATATCATATGTACAATAATATCAAATTTGAAAGTATTATATTATACAAGTATGTAAATATTAAAATAAAAATATTATATTATACACTTTGGTAACATTACGTTTATTTTCATTCCTTTCGTAAAATACGGTTCTATTTTCCAAAAATATTTCCTTACCACTTACATACCTTTTTAAACTCTCTTTTGTCTATCACAGTGTTACGTGTAATTGTTTCACGTTGTGATAAATAAATAAATAATAATAATTAAATAGGTCGTTGGCTAATCAGAAATAAAAAAAGAAGAGCTGACAATTTCTCTGTAGGTATTTTTTTTATCTCTTGGAATGTTAAACGATGACCCTGTAAATTGAGAACTGTATGAAGAATGGAATCACCTCTGATTGTGATGGGTGACTATTTTACAACGAACCAAACAACATAAATGAATAATAATATTTAAATAGGTCGTTGGCTAATCACAAATAAAAAAAGAAGAGCTGACAATTTCTCTGTAGGTATTTTTTTTATCTCTTGGAATGTTAAACGATGACCATGTAAATTGAGAACTGTATG
>NW_025110781.1:54257-74408 GCF_011392965.1 Frieseomelitta varia | reverse complement strand
GACAATTTCTCTGTAGGTATTTTTTTTATCTCTTGGAATGTTAAACGATGACCATGTAAATTGAGAACTGTATGAAGAATGGAATCACCTCTGATTCTGTGAGGGATGACTATTTTACAACGAACCAAACAGTACACTTTTCCGATAATTCACTGGATGACTAATGCACATCGATGGGATTAAACGCCAGCATGCAGTCGCTGGTCCAGCCTCCGATGAAACATTATTTCGTTTTGCCATGCGGGTTCGACGATATTTCTCGTATCACGTTGGGGGGAGGGAAAGATTTACTCGGGGTGAAATAAAAGATGAGTGAAATTTATCTCTGAGATGTATAACCCTTTCGCTCCCTAAGCATTCACTAAATGATTCATCCACGCGAAATTTCTCTACTTTGCACTCATCAAAAGATGATACAATAAGAAGCTACATATATTTGATTTTTGAGAAAAAAATGGTGAAATAAAATCTCCGTTTCCCACAGATGAAAAAAAAATACGAAGTACGATACGATCATTTTAGATGAAGCAATATTTCACAATCCTTTTATTACTTTATATCACATTTTATTAGAATTTTTATAACCAATTGATCCTATCCCTTGAAATTCAGTTCCATTTCTAAGTGGTTGCTCAGTTTCTTCTCCATTTTCTATCGAATCTGAAATAAATCTCGGCGAATCGTTCGATTCGTAGGCTAAATACGTAGCGTATGAAGAAATTATTTGTTACAACGTGGCTCTACACGTTCCGAAACTGATGAAGATCTATTAAAAAAACCTGCTGCGAGATTTCCACCTTGACCCTGATTGCCAGGATCCAGTTCTTTTTTTATCGTCGTGCTGCTCCAGCCGAGAAAAGGAAGAAAAGTCTCCGACGAGCGGAGGTATCTCAAAGGAAATGAACCGTTCCCGCGGAAAACGATATTGAAGTTCCAATAATCCTTAATGTCACTTCGTTTACAATCAGCTTTACTTTTACGCTCGAATGCTCAAAGGTGTGAAGCTTGAGAAATAATAATAATCGCGACGAATAATCCTCTTCAACTCTGTACATACGCGTTGCCCCAAATATTCACCAACAACGGACGAATTTTATACGTCAGAGTGCCATTTTTCGTTCACTTTAACAAAATGCTAAATTTTACCATTTTAGCGAACAGAAATCTAACTGGCAAATGTAACGAATTTCTTTCGCGTTGTTGAACGCGGAACAAACGAAGCGGCGAGAGAGGGAAAACATCGATTCACGCGTTAATTCCGCGCGGAGCAACAACGCGATTATTTTCCTATCCACTTTCGGCGAAAACGCTTTAAGAGCGCAATTACGCGGGATAACGACGTTGGCGTTTCGCGTAAGAATCACCGCCGCATAATCCGAGCTTCAATAGAAGGGAACGTGACGCGACCGAGTAATTTAAACGAAAACGAATATCAAGAAACGTGGAGAAAGAATTGGCGTGTAAATGTGAGAAAGGGGGGAAAGGGCGAATTCTTTCTACGATTTTAATTTCGAGTTGAACCGCTTGCAGTTAATGGCTCATGCATCTTTGATGCATGTTTGCAACCATGCCTCTGGTAGAATTTTCTACGAAATTTTACTCGAGACAATTCAAGGTCGAATAATTAATCTAATTAATTCAATAATATACTATAAAATGTATAAGAAATTTAGGAGAATTTAATGGAACTAAATGCTTTAAAAAATTAATTGGATAATTAAATGTTTGATAAATAAAAAAATCTTAATCATAATGATAAAGATATTGATAAATTAAATAATAAATGTCTTGTTGAAGAACAAATATATGGAAATAATCTAAAAAAATTTATAAACATAATAAAAAATATTGATCTTAAAAAAATTATTATATTAGAAATTAATTTTTTATTTATTGATATAGAAAATTCTTTTAATAATATATAAATTAATAATATATTTAATCGAGAAGGAATTAATCAATAATTATTTATAAAAATAATCAAAGATATAATAATAAAAATTCAATTAAATTGAAAATTATAAATAAAATAAATTGATGGATCAAATCTTTCAAATAAATTTATTGAAATTAATTTCATTTCAATATAAGTTTTTTATATTTTAATTTTTTATTTAATTTAAAATTAATTGTATTAATAATAAAATATGAATTTATATTAAATAAAATTAATGTTAATATTAATAAACATAAAAAATTCGCCCCCCGAATTCGTACAAAAGTCGAACGTTCTGTGTGATACGCAGTTTCTCATATAAACATTCTAGGATGATGAGACAAGGGACAGTTGCTTTTTTTTTTTTTATTTCACTAAGAACATTAAAATCAATCATCATTGAGGATTATATAAGTAAGTAGGCTGGCGTGTGTCAGTGGTAGAGTAGTTACTATTACTAGTGTCGATTAATGAGATACATAGATTCGGACGTTTATATAAATCTATAGTAATGGTCCAGAGGGTAGTATCTTTTTAGTCTTAGCTAAGTTAACTGACCAAGTTAACTCACGCGTGTGTTGTGTCTGTTGCTGTATTTTAATATTTCCTCTTTAATTGATCTTCCTGAGATCACGGTGGATTGTTACCGTACCAAGGTGCATTTGTGATTATTCTTGCTGTTTCTGATTGAAAGCGTTGGAGTATTTCAATGTTGGAGTTGCTCGCTGTACCCCAAAGTTGAATTCCGTAGATCCAGATGGGTTTCAAGATGATTTTATAGAGTAATAATTTATTTTCAGATTTGATCGTCTATCCAAGAACCAGTAATATTGTTTAACTATTAACTTCAATTAGTTACATTTAGCTTTGATATGCTGTTTCCACATTAATCTTCTGTCGAGCTGCAATCCCATGTATTTGACCGAATCTTTGGTCGGAATTATTCAGTTGCTATAAGTCACTGACGAGCAATTTTGTCTTCGTAGGATAAATGTAATTATTTTCGTTTACTTTAAATCGCCATTTGTGGAACCATTCTTCCAAGGTGTCGAGGCTTCATTGAACAAATGTAGATGCTATTTGCGGATCTTCATGAGATAATAATAGCGCTGTATCATCCGCGAATGTTGCAATGATTACCTCCGATGGAATAGGTAGATCGACCGTATACAGAGAACATAAGTTGCTACACTGTGAATTTTTTTTTTTTTTTTTTGTATTTCTGGGAAATTGCAGTAAATGCAAACGTATGTACGTGTGAAAAAATAGAGCAGTTATGGTATGGTATTTAACAATGGCAATAGTGTTTCTCTTCGATGAGATTGTATAAAGATATAATATGTAAGTTTGATCATTATTTTGTCCCGACGTTAGAACAATCAATTTATAATCTTCGTGTGTTTTCAGAGACTCGAGTCATTTTTCTATATTGTATCATCACTAATCCGCTTAATACTTTAGCCATTAGGTAGTTCTTTGTCGACAAGTGAGAAAACTTGAGAATTTGGAATTAGGAAGCTTGAGAACGAGGTCGCGAAGAAGCGAATTTACAGCCGTCAGGCTGCACACTTCTTATCACGAGTCAATAATAGCGCACTTTTTAAACCTGAAAAGTTTCACGGTCGATTCTCACTCGCGATACGCGAGTGGCCACGATATGTTCGAAAATCCCGTGTTACGATGAATCTCCATCGGAATTCAGGTCGTCCATCACGATCCGCAACGTTCTCTCAGGAGGATTTCCGGCTGAAATCTCCCACTAGCCTCCGCGAGAAGATTCTTGCGCGCGAGGAAACACTAGAGTTACACGTTACGTCCGTGGAATTCAATTTTCTCGCAAGGATTCGCGGGATAATGAGGTCGTCAGGCCAGAATCATGACTCTGCATCATCCCACGTCGCCATTGTTAGCAACCTTTAGCAACGTCTACCATCGGGCAGCTGCCTCCCGAATCCGAGGAGGCAATCCGAACAATCCGAGCGCCGAGATTTCGGACCAGACCACAACTGGTTAATTTCCACCAATGGCAAATGGTTTTCACGTGTAGCGAGAGAGCTGTCTTTTATGAGTGTTCTCTACGAAACTCCGTTGACCATTACGAAAGTTGTATACGTGTGGCGTCACAGATCAACCTTTTTCTTTTTTTTCTTCCTTCCTTTCTTTCTTCTTTCTTTTTCTTTTTCTTTTTTTTTTTTAGCTTCAGAAGTATTTACTGAATTATATCACAATATATATTATCCCCTTTGAACCTCTAATCAGTATTATGTCCTCTAATCAATTATTTTATTATAAAAGTATCTGTACAATAGATGGAATAGAACTAAACACTCAAAGGATTAAAAGTACAAGCATATGTACCCACTTCGGGAGCTGATTGTACGCCTAAAAGTAATGAAAAATTATTGCTCTAATCTATTCTATCTTATCCTATTTATCTTGTACTGTCTATCCTATTTTATGTGTCTTATCCTACTTCACTTTCTCTCTAGTTGCATTACTTCTTCTTCTTTCTTTTTCGTTTTCTTTTTTTTTTTTTTTTAGCTTCAGAAGTATTTACTGAATTATATCACAATATATATTATCCCCTTTGAACCTCTAATCAATTTTATTATAAAAATATCTGTACAATAGATAGAATAGAACTAAACACTCAAAGAATTAAAAGTACAAGCATATGTACCCATTTCAGGAGCTGATTGTACGCCTAAAAGTAATGAAAAACAGTCATATAAATATATGTCCTATCTGTCTTCGTTCATGAGATACAATGAATTTTCTGTTTTAATTACTTTTACAAAAGATGCTCGAAATGATCACCTTGCATTTGAAGACAAGCTTGCACGCGTCTTGTCATTGATCTGGTTACTCTCTCTATCATTCCTGGTGTTTCTCGAATTTGTCGGTAGCCTTGCTCTATTCTATTTCGTAGTGTTTCAGCATGTTCAATCGATGTTGCGTATACAATAGATTTTAAATGTCCTCACAAATGAAAATCTGATAGATTCAAATCCGGAGAACGAGCAGGCCATGCAATAGGACCTCCACGACCAATCCATTTATTTGCAAAGTGTTGATTTAAAAATTGCCACACGGCTAAAACGCGGCGGAGCTCCGTCATGCATAAACCGCATACGAAGTCTAATATCGACTTGGAACTTTCTCTACTATTTCGTGTAAACGCGTGCTCAAGAAATCAACTTTGTACTTTGCGCCTGTCAGTTTCCCATCAAGGAGAAAAGGTTCAATTAAAAATTTGTCAATTATTCCTGCCCATACGTTTAAACTAAACTGCCGTTGATGTCTTGAATGCACAATAACACATGTGGGATTTCCTCATCCCAATTATGATTGTTGTGAAAATTGAATATACTATCCCTGGTGAAACTAGCTTCATCAGTGAAAAAGTATGATAGGTACGAAACTCTCTTCACGTTTGCACATCTGCAGGAACCAGAAGTACAAAAAACTACCCTAGGTTGAAAATCAGTTTCAGCAAGTCCTTGTACTCGCTGAAAATGGCACGGGTATAATTGCTGTCCTCGCAAAATTCTCCACGCTGCCGTCACGTGTGCCGCATTTTCCGTTCTTGCTATTCTTCGAGTACTGTCTTCAGCTATTCCTTTCAACATGATGGAGGGCCCGCTCCTCAAGTCTAAAATTTCTATTAATCGGTCTACCAGTGTATGAACTTCTCCTCTGGAAGCAACCAGTCTCTCGTAGACGTTCGTGTGTTCTTTGAAATGTTTTCTTGTTTGGTATACGCCGATTGGGAAAATATTCCGAGTATAAACGTCTTGCTTTACTTGCATTGCACATAGCGAGCCCATACATCAGATGCACATCTGTCATTTCTAAATTAGAATAATGCTCCATTATCACTTCAAATACGATCTTAAGCGATGTATTATGATTATTAGTAAAAACTGAACTGATTTAGAGAGTATTGCGAAATTTGCTGGTCACACGAAAGATATCGAGTAAGTATTATTTTTAAACAGTGAGCAATTCTTGCTTACGAATTATTGCGGCCTATGGAAAGAGAGGCCGGTTCTGTTTATAAAAGAATTCATTATATGAAGACAGATAGGATAGACATGTATTTATACGACTTCTTTTTCAGTATTTTTAGGCGTACAATCAGCTCCTGAAGTGAGTACGAAATACTCTGTCTATAAAATATTCAAAGTGTACAGTTATAGTTGAAAAATCTTAGAACAAGCACTATATTTGTTTAAAGATATTTTATACGATTGTACAATTATTATATAATTGTACGAGAAAATTTGAAACAGCGAAGTGTGAATCATAGGAAATACAAAAAACTTTTATTATTATAGTATAAGACTCCGGATCACCGAGTATAATGACCTTGATGCATCGAGACTTGGATAATCGTGAACCTCGATTAATCGAGATCCTACTGTGTTCTACAAGTCCTTGTGCATTTGAATCTCTTGTAAATTCATCGAAGTTAAATTTTTCGACGACCACTTGAACACTCGAAATACGTATTCCATAGATTCTTGCACATTTGAATTTCTCACAAATGCACCGAAACACTCTACCGAGAATATTCGACGAACGAACTGAAACTGAAGTATGAAAATTCCGCGAGGTTACAAAAGCAGAACGGAAAGTCTGTTTCTGAAAGTTTGGGGGAGAGCCGCTCTGGTGGACGATTTTCTAAAGGCGAAGGCCAACAATGTCAGGAAAGTTTTGACGATTACACGGTCCATTTTCGATTTCTCGAGTCAACCGGAGGGAGGTCTAAAAAATCCTGCTGATGAATCTTGAACAACTTTCGAATTACTCCATATGTTACTGACATAAACGGACACAGGCTAGTCGAAGAACGTTTCATACGTATTTACACGTTATAAGTATTATAGCTGCTTGGTATTTAGTACGTATTTATACGTTTGTGATTGACATTGGAAGCAAAACAAATGTGACAAATTCCAAAAATGTGAAATTGCCGAGCCAATGAAGAAATTCAGAATGAAATGTTTTATTAGATACTAAAATGAATATTAAAATAAATAAAACTGAAGTTTAATAACATTTGTACAATCTAATAGCATTTTCAACGTAATTCTAGATCCAGAGAAAAAAATAGTTTATTAAATATTAAAATTTACAATAGTTTAATAAAGTACGAGTAGAATAAAGTTCTTAATAAAACATTTAATATCATTCGTACAGTTTAATAAGTAAAGTTTCAAATGTAATAAGAAGTGGGAGTGACAAAAATAAATGATTGACAAATATTTTACTATAATATATAAAATATACTAATATATAAAATATACTATAATAAAATACTTTACCATAAATTAAATTGTCAATTCTGACTCTTCAAACAACAGTGAGGAGCAAAATTGAACCAACGTACGTACTGTTGCAGGTAATAATAAATTATTTATTGCATTGTAATAGAGAATAAAAAGAATCTGTTGCATACATTATTTAACAATTATTTTACTGCAATTAGCAGGTAACAATTTTTTTTCTACTCGTTTTGCCAGTTACTCATTTATATTTCTGACTCAATTTTGCATCGAATGTTTGTGTTTGATTTTGCGCGAGGGTCAAGATTGTTTACTATTCGATAAACAATGGTCTTATAACGTATCAACAACAGTTTCAAATGAATCGTTGTCGAAACTTGTCTAAACTGAATATTTCGTCGTAATGAAACGTATAACGAAAAACGTTCGAGGTGCAATCATTTCCTTATTGAAAAACGGTATATCGAAGTATGTAAAACGTATGTAAACGTATTCAGTATGTCAATCTAGTGTACAAAGAATAAGAAAAAAATATTGTGACGATATTCGTGGGCCTTCTGCAGGACGTCTGAAGATACTGTCAGCACAAGATAAGAGAAGTTTCCGATTCGTGTCTTCAAAAATAGCAAAATCAGCCAGTAATGGCAGGGAAATTATTAGAAAAACAAGTGTAGGTTGCAGTCGCTGGACTGACGGGTTCTGAAGGAGATGAATTTTAAAGTAATTGAGAAGAAAGACAAACCAAAGCTAAGCAAGAGAAACATTAAAGCTCGTATAGCTTTTGCGAGAAAATATATGCATTGGTATGACTGGGAACGTATGGTCAGATGAGTCTAAAATTAACTGATTTTTGCCTAATGGGCGGCAATTAGCGTGGATCCGGAATGGTGAATTGCTACAAAAGCGACACGTAAATAAAACTATAAAATTTGGAGGTGGCTCTGTTATGCTTATTATGTTTTACAATGTATAAAAGCGACACGTAAATAAAACTATAAAATTTGGAGGTGGATCTGTTATGCTCATTATGTTTTACAATGTATGGTGTTGGATCATTGACACGTATTAAGGGCAAAATGAGCCAGTATATGTACAAAGAAATTTTGGATATAAAATTAAGTGAAACAATAAAAAATATCCGCCAATCGATGAAAGAAACATCGTGTTTCAGCAGAATAGAGTCCCAAGCACAAAGCGTGCTTGAGGGTCTACACTGGTCAGCTCAGAGTCCTGACCTGAATCCCATAGAAAACTTATGGGCATAAAAACAATTACGGGAAGAATACGAATCCTCTCCAAGAAATCTCGACGAATTATGGGAAAGAATTAAAAAGCAATTAGTATGCAATTCCTCTAGGAATACATAAAAATTTAATGGAGAGTATGCCTAGAAGAATTTACAACCGTTTTAAGTGCAAAAGGTTTATGGGCAAAGTATTAAACATACATAAAACTCTGATTCTCTATTATTTATTGGGTGGTGCATAATTGAGCCAGAACAAAAATTACGTTACTGCTAAATTAAAGAAAATGTTGTAAAACTGTTAAGGCTTATGGACAAAGTATTAAACATTCATAAAACTCTGATTCTCTATTATTTATTGGATGGTGCATAATTGAGCCAGAACAAAAATTACGTTACTGCTAAATTAAAGAAAATGTTGTAAAACTGTTAAGGCTTATGGACAAAGTATTAAACATTCATAAAACTCTGATTCTCTATTATTTATTGGGTGGTGCATAATTGAGTCACAACAAAAATTACGTTACTGCTAAATTAAAGAAAATGTTGTAAAACTATTATACGTTTGTTATAGTAAAGTAAGTGTTATTATGTGTAACAAGTTCCTTTCGTCCCTTATTAGAATATGTAAATAAATTAATATTTTCTACAAAATCACTGGTTTAATTTTGTAGAAAATATTAATTTTCTAGAAAAATTAATTTTCTAGAAAAATTAATAACTCTCCCCACTGTACGTTAAATAAACTTTCATTTGTCTTTGAAGTACTCGAAGTGAAAATTTTAAAGTGTCAAATGCAACAATACTGTTCAGAGAATATGCACTTGGGTTCAGAAAGATATCTCTCTCTCTCTTCTTTCCTTTTTTTTTTAGCAAGAAGAAATGGACAAAGTCGAAAAGCGACAAGAAATATTTGAAAGCGATGGCAAACCCCTCGGAAAATATACCTCATTATTTATGACGGCCATTAATGGTAATGTTCCGGTCTTTTTGGAGCAGGTAAAGTTATATATCAATGTCCGTCAGGGCATCTACTAGATCCCGAACATTTTCCTGCCACGAGAGCACCTAGGTTGTAAAATTTCTGTCGAGGTATTGCGCAACTCTAATGCCAGTCTCCTGTGATTTTTTGTTAATTTTAGAATCGCTGCACTACTCTTTCGGAAATTTTTCTCTGCTCTGTTGTTCTACACGGTTAATTTTTTGTTAAATTATTCTCTCGTTGTCTCATCAAGTTCGTACGATGGACTTCGATAGAATTATAAGCATCTATTTCTATTGGCTTTTTTTAAATATTTGAGTTTTGATGCTACTTGTCTGATTCAAAAAAAAATTTCTTTCATTTTCGATTTAATTTGCTTCTTCTTCTTTACGGCTATGGTGGGCTGTTCCTTTTTGTGACGGTTTAATGGCTTATTATTTTTCCTTAATTACCTGTCATTATTATTATTATTATTTAATTATTTACTCCAAAACTACTAAAATTATATTTTGCTAACTTCTTCGAAAGTTTTAACTTTCGATATTATTCATCTCATATAAAATTCTTTTTACACTTCATTCAATTGTTCCATATAGTTAATTTTCAATTAATTAGGTGTCTGTTTCTTTTAGATGTCTATTAGGTGTCTTATTAAATTTATTGACAGCAAAGTTATATATTTATATTTAGCTTCTCTAATTTTCAACTTTAGAAACATTAAAATTTCTTTCATTGTATCTTAATAAATAGCGGAGAGAAAAGGAAACTATCAAAAACTTGCTGTAACTATTATTTTCAACGGGTCCAAGTAATTTTTCTTACCTCCCTAATTCGAGGCAATGCCAATTGTTTAAATTTCCTATTTAAAACTATGTATCTCTAATAAACCTCCCAGTCATATTTCTAACTCAAATCCAATTAAATTTCCAGTATAACTCGAATTGTTTTCAATCTGGCTATCTATCATAAATGAAAACTTGTCTACATCTGTCCTCCAATTTGAAACTAGTAATCTACTTCAAAAACAACTACAAACATCTGTAATGAACTCTGATGCTCTCTAATTCAACTCCAATCCATCTAGCCAATCGCCTACATCTACATACTAGTTTCTATGTTTCGAGAACATTATCTCCTGTTAGGAGAAGAATCGTGAGCCAGCCTCTTACCTTGAAAAGGATAACCAGTGAAACAAGGTCGCATCATCGAGAAGCTGGTGGTAACCGTCATCTCAGCGCGATCGCGCCGCCAATCGTTTCACACGCCACAGGATCTGCCGCACTGTTCTCGACTGCACAGTAATGTTCACCAAAACTCCTCGAGAAAGAAGGAAGAAAAAGAGGATAACAGCTCGACAGTGTCACGCGGTAAATTCTATCGCCTCTCATTAAAACGAGCACAGTAGATCCCCGATGGTGGTCTTTGGTTAGGTGAAACAAAACGAAACGTCACACGAGATCTTCGGCCGCGTCTGCCTCAAGGTCACTGACATCACGACTTTGGTCCGGTTACCGATCTACTTGCGATCGTGTTACTCGTTCGAGTGAATCCAAATTCTCCTCTCTTTGGTCGAGCGTCTTTTTGCAGCGACGCTGTTCCACACGCTCCTCCTGAGCAGAACCTCGACAGATCGGTTCCCTGATCCTCACTAGTCTACTCAACCACTCGCCACTCGGGATAACTAACGCTTGGCCACTCCCACATTCCGTTCTTCACCAAGGTGAAACACTTTGGTGGGGAATGTGATTTTGTAACCACTAGTCAACTGGTCCCAGCACGATGCCGAGGAGAACGTGTTTCGAACTGCTTTCATCCGCCAATCCATGCTTTCCACACGGTTCTCTGGTCGCGCCCCTGAAGACACGCCCAGCGCAGCATGAGTGGAAATTAATAGGGGAGGATTTGTGGAGACCATGCTGTCTTTTCAGATCGTTGCTTCTTTTTCAGACAGGCCGACTGCGGTGGGGATGGATTTGGTGAAACGATGATGGTCTATGAAGAGTATTTGAAATGATGATGATGATGATAATGTGAGATCATTCATAGATTTAGTTGCAAGGCGATTAGCAGAGGTAACTCAATGTTAATCCCTTGTGGTTCAGCTTCGCAATATTAGGTTCGTTGTCAATGCACAAATGTAAGATCGTACGATGTGAGATGGTGGATGGATTTTGTTGTTGGATGATTGACAGAAGGGTTGAATTTTTTAGCCCACCTCTGTAATGTTATGTTCCTTGCAGCACATGAATGTAACATAAACACCTTTCTCTGGAAGTTTGGTGGATTTGGTTGTAGAGTGATTGGTTGGATTTCAACCGCTTGTATCGTTGCGATGCACAAATATAAAATTATATAGGATTGCTGGATTTTATACGTACAATTTCTAATTCTTTCTTTTGGAGAATTAAACTAGTAGTAAATACGTTTTATTTTTATTAGACTAAATGACAGAACAGTTGCTATGTGAGGGTGGATTAAATAATTTTGTGTGAGGAAACTTCTATAAATTCTGATTCGGTGCAAATTAAATTCCTATTAAATTCTACCCAATAGGTACTTTTCATAAATCCTGTTTCTCTATTATGTTGTAATTTCAAAATATTCTAGAATTCAATTTCAAAATTTTTCGAAACTCTATAATTCAAATAATTACCGAGCAGTAATTTATCACGATAGTACAAGTCCTTCAGTTTCTTCGAATTTCATAAAATTATGAAATCTAAGCAACGATGAAAAGATATTAAATAAACCAATTCTTACAACTTCCTCTCAGTATATTAAAAAAGTAGAAATTAAATAACGATAAATTGAAGTGAAAATGGCAAAATGTCACTGACAAGAAATGTTCGTCCCCAACACAAGCAGGTAACTATTTGGAAACATTGAAATCTATCACGCCCCTCGCCAATTATGTTTACCCTTGAAACAAACACAATTTTACACCTCGAATGCTTTCAATGCTTCATTGACACTTTCGAACACTTGAGTCTGATTGAAAATTTTCCGCCATAGAAAGATTAGAATACTAAAGGAGTGTTTACACGCAGAAGCTCGAAATTCCACGACGAAGATAAACGAAGATAAATCTCAGCAAATTCCCCATCGTTTTCTCGCCATATATACGAATTCATTCACGGATGAGAGAGAATCGGGTCGGAAAAATTTCCCAAAGTGGTCGCGAGAGCTGAGCAACCCAGTCGAGCGCAAACGAATTAAGCAAGCGACGAGCGCAAATAACGCGATTCGCTTTAAATCGTTCTCTAACCGAGGGGGGTGTCGACTGTTAACGCATGATCAAAGACCACCGGCTACCAACTTTCGCTTTTTAGGCGCAAAATTTTTTTTCCTCTTTTTCTTTTTTCTCTTTTTTCGTTTTTTCTTCATCCACCAACGAGGAAATGACGATGCTTCGCTCGGAACAGGACGTGACACCCGATGTTCACGGTAAGAAGTCTAATTGAATCAAAAAGTCCTTCCCCCCTTCTCCCACCCCCTCCCCTTTTTCATCGTCCGACGTGAGGTATATAAAACGAACGAAAGACAGGTTAGGTAAATATTTGAAAACGGAAGAACAGCTTGATCGCCGAAGGAACGGAGGGAAAATTTCTATGCCGTAAGTCACACTATTTTTTTTTTTTACATGGCGGTTAATCGCTTTTTTTTGTCCCAAATTGCAACATTTTCTCAGTTTTAAGTATACTCAGGCAAAGCAAATAATAAATTCATTGCTTCTCAATAATTTCTATCACACCGACGAGTTCAAAAGAGAAAGAAAGCGACGAATCGTTGTACATACGTTTCGGTCACTCGTTATGGTCCGCGGACCAGTTGCCAGCGCAAGGGGTTAAATTGGATCGAAAGTTGATCTCTTAATTTGAAAAAAAGGAATGAAATGTTTGTATTATTAAGAGTATCGATGCACAATCGTGCAATTTAATCGTTATACCTATTTGAAAATTTTATTTCGCGTCGTACCGTCACATAGTAGTAATTTAATGATGGATATTATATATTCATCAGTTCAATCGAACATATTCGCAGTGTTTCATTAAATTAGTTCATAAAATACGTTATACTGTATTTAATACGCTGTCACAAGGATATCAAAAAAATAATAATTTACAACAATTATTAGTTCCTTGATTTTAAATTATAAATAATAGACACTGAGTGTATGTGTACAAGTGAAATCGAGTTATTTCAAGTGTATGATTCACATTACAGTATAGCACAATTATATACAATTATAATTTACAGAATGACATAATTTCAAAGGTGTGCACAATTATATACAATTATAATTTACAAAATGATATAATTTCAAAGGTATGCAAAATACAATTAATTTTAATTCGACACGGTGATGAACACACGCGATATATTATTACGTAACGTTTAACAAAACGATCCTCAGATTCGAAGAAAGTAAGTTTCTGCCTCTTGGTCCGTTCTCTCAAAGTATTCAACCCCGTCAATTACACGAAATTAAAATCTCCAAAAAATCCAACTACAACAGTCTCACCTCACCCTGTGACTCTCTTTACCCCAAATAATGACCACCTTCTCCCTTTCAATCATTACAAACCGTATCGTCGTTTCATTCGTTCCACGTACCCCGCAGTCTCAGTAGATCTGACAGTCCAGTAGGAAGAGAGAGAGAGAGAAAAAAAAGCGAGGCGTTCATTGTTCCACGAGAGAGGAGGAGAATCTTCTGATGTGCCATCAATGTTTATTATCGCCGGTGTTTGTGCACAACGTGCGTTCCGTAGCGCGAGGATGGCCAAACAGAAGGCACGTATTTCGTTCGGCTGTGTTTGTGTATGTGAGGGGGTGGAAAAGCGGAAGGAAACTGGCAAACTGACCACCCGATGCGACGTTCTGGCCAACGTAGTACGGACCAACGTTACTTTTCACGTAGTCGATGCCTGGTGTCCCGCGGCGAGGACAAAACAAACTCCCTAATGTCTTCATGCTACTCATTGCTGGACCATCTTTCCACAGGGATGAAGAGAGACGAAGGCAGTGTCCCTTCTCTCTCGATGCAGCCCTTAGCAAGCGTCCAGTTGGTAGCTGGTTCGAGGATCACCGCACCAGAGAGGAGGCTTCTTCGGCCCAAGGTCGCGAGACGAGATCGTCACGGTGTCGTCGTGAATATTGTTAATGGCCGGAGCGTGAAAAAAAAAAAGTAGAATTTAACAAGGAGGGGGGGGGGGAGGGGGGGAGATGAAGACGTAATTGATTCGTTGTTTGCATGTTTGTTTTCCGGGTTGACGACAAAAAGACGTATTTTCGTTTACCGAAAGTTCAAGCACGGAATAGTCTAATCTGCATGCAACGTGTTTAGGTATTTTGGAAATTGATTTTGAGCGACTGAAACCAGGGGCCATAACTAGTGAAAGTTGAAAGTTATAACTATCTTCTCGAGTAAAAGTTCCTGATTAGAAATAACAATTGTAAATGACCGAGAATTTTGACGACAGAAATTTATTTCAATTGCTCGTGATATCGATGAAGAAAATTTATATTAAATTTCTTTTCTTCGTCAAACTTTTATCAAGGTTTATATCAGAAAGTAATTACTATAATATTATTGGTTAGATAGAAATGATTCAAAGAATTCGCAGAATATAACTAGATTCATTATAGAGAGGCACGTATATATATGTACACAAAGAAAGTGTACAAACATTCTCAATCCCCAGAATATTAGAGATTGTCTCTAGAGAAAGGCACTTATCGATTATCGATTATCGATCTAGGCATTCTAAGCGGGAGATTCGAATTACAACAAATATTTTAGTACGAGTCGTTTCGTCGAATGTAAAGCAATTTTTTGAATTACTATGAAGTATTATAATAGAGATCTGTCGAAATAAATTTCCCTCTGGTGAAAATTAAATGACCGAAATAATAATGATAAAAATATTTTCGATCGCTCGTTACCTTCATTTATGACCAAAGTGTGTAAAAATTGAAATTTCTTTGATCGTGTACTTTCCTGAAACATTTCCTCGATAAGCAACACTTTTCCATTTTCTTTATATTTAGTTCTAACATATTCATTTCACGCGATCGACAATAATAATAAATATCAACTATGAATAAAGTAAATAGAATTAATTTTAATTTTGACAATTTCAGCTAAATCCTCCATCAACTTGATTCTTATTTTCAAATATCTCATACGCAAGAGGATGGATTAATAAATGAAGCATTGTTCAAAAAAAAACCACACTGACTAATTCGACAAGTTAAAAAGTAACAAACCGCCGAACTAGGCTCTCTTAATCCTGAGCCATCGAAGGCAAACCTTAAACACTCCGAGTAGATCATCCCTCTTTGAACACCTGTCGCCGGTGAATTATCAAAACCCTTATCGCTCGTAGCGTATACACTCCTACACGCCGAAAAAACCAGCGACACTAGCGCGTGTAACCGATCCTGACATAATATCGCGAGCAAAAAAAAAAAAACGAGGAGGTTCGGCCGACGTAAGTGTGAAACAGCGGCGCGAGAGATAGGTATCTGGTCTCATGGCTCGCCATGAAAAGGGGGCGTAGTCAGGAACCTGCAAATAAATGCAAATTGCGATCCGCCTACTTACACAACACACACACACATACACACACACACAAAATACCACCGGAACACGGTTACATAATCCACCCTCTTCGAGCATCGAACCCCCTTCTTCTTCTCTCTCGTTGCTTTTCCTCTCTTCTTCTTCTTCTTCTTCTTCTTCATCATCATCATCTTTCTCTTCTTCCTTTTTTCGCCTTTTCCCTCGTCCACGCTTCGACGGCGCCGCCATTCATCGCGCAGGGCTCGATGTGTAAATAAGGGATCGTAAATATCTGGCGCGGCGGTGTAATAGTATAATGGATCCACGTGAAGATGCGGTTCGATGCTCGAGGCCGTAAATCATCTTCGGGGTACTTCCGTGGAATCGGTTCTACGCGGATCGAAGAAATTGCGGTTGCCTTGGCGCTCAGTGCTCGTCGCTGTTTTTAAATCGTTCATTGTTCGCAAGACGAGTTGGGAAAGGGGGGAAATTTTAACTGAATTTTTTCATTGAAGAGAGGGGGGAAAAGATACCTGGACATGGGATAGATAAAATAGATAGAGGTGGATATTCTTGGAGAATTTTTATTAGGGGGGGAAAAAAAGAGAGAGAGTGTTCTTTGAAAGTGATTCGTGAGAGTAGATACAAAGAGAATAAGAGGAATACGAGGAAGGCGGAATTTTTTTTAATTTCGTTTGAGATTCTTGGAGAATTTTTATTGGAGAGAGAGGAATGATGAAGCTGAGAGGTGAAAATGTGAATTTTCAAGAAGATTTTTTAGAGTGAAGAACAAGGTGTGTTTGATGATCTGTTGTTGAAGAATTTTCTCAGGGAGAGAAATTTTTACCAAGAAGATACAGAATTGCTTAACCTTTTCACTGCGGCGCACTTTCGGAGCGAACCATCAGTACAGACGGCGCGATATCCTACTGTTAGGTGTTGCGACTGATTGTCCACTGACTACTGACCAAAACAGTATCTGGAGATTTGATACTATTACATAATTGCAAATAAATTAAAAATATCCAGTATTTTGACCTATTTCAAGTGATTTTCTAAGCTATTTTTAATTTACTTAAGTTGCACATTCCTTCAATAATAATTCGTGAAAAGAATGCAAAATTGATAATTTATTTTGACAATTTTAACACAATGAGAACAAAGGTAATATAAACGAATAAAGATAGTAGAAACAATTTAATAATTAATTTGTGTGTGATATATTCTGAAGCATGGATCAACGCATAAACCTACTTCGCATTCATTGCATTGTTATCTACTTTCCCGTCAGATTTTATATTTAGTACATACCACACACTTTCGCGCTTGATTTTTTTCTTTTCGCAGCCGGATTAAAATATTTAATTGGAAAATGCCTTTCAATAAGACGTAATGGATTATCACTATTCCTTGATATATATTTGAAGTTTGTAGATGTTTCCCAAATATTTGTTGGATCAATTTTAAATGAAATTCCGCGAAAGGTAATTCTTTACTTGATATATATTTATACAAAACATACGAGTTCCAAATACTTACATCTAATAAATGAGAAAAAAATTTTTTATACCAGTTATAACTTTTTCTTATTGATTCAAGGGTACTGATACTACATATCAGTCTTATCGACAATTCCCATGAAACGATTATATTCCTGAACACATGTCGGTAATTTTATTCGGTAATTAACCTTCTGCGTGTCTATCATATCAGTGTAATGCAAGCTGGTCAACATCCAGATTTCTCTCTTACCCTGCCATTTTATGCATAGTGGAGATTCTGTGAAGAAAAAAATTCTGAACAACAGTGAAAACTGCATAATGTGAAGACAGTTGACTGAACAGTATTGAAACAAATGCCGGTAGACAGTTGCTATGTTACATACAGGTCGATAAACTCCATGTTGAAGCAACTGATAAAACAGTTGCAGTAAGAAAAACGTAAAGGGCGTATATTTACGGCATTCGTATATATTGATAGACGTGTGAGAACGTATAGATACGCCTTTCGTTTATGTGGACCGACTTGCGTGGGCGTATTAGCAGCGAAAGGGTTAAGAAACATTTGAGAGAGGAAAAAGTGGAAGAGAATATAAAACCAACATCAGCATTTATAATTCCCCTTCAACAAAGAATAAAAATTCTACGCTCCGTTCAAATATTCTATTCTAATCGTACACGTTGATTGCAATCATACGCGCAGATGGGGAAAGAAGAAGACATAATTACAGGCGTGATATAGAGTTATAGCCCAATGTCCGAGAGATAATCGAAGGAAGAATTGGCTTGGAAGAAGAATTGGCTGGTTTCTTTTGGCCAGGCTACTGGTCGCTATCGAAATTTTTCACGGAGCACAATAAGATCGATCTCGACACGGAGGACTCACGCAGCACCTTCCAAAGGGAGTTGATTTTTTGCCAACAAATAACCCAACTGTCGGGGATGCTTTGTCGGTCGACAAGAAGGGATTTCAATGCGACTTTGACGAGGATGTTGACAGATTCGCAACAGCAGAACCGTGGGGGTTCTTCCAACTATATCGTCGAGATCCCGTCGATAGTCGATTCTTTATATATTTCAAGTTCATTCACGGAGTTTCTACGTTTTTACTTAAAATTTCATTTCATCAAAGAACACTGCGCGTCTTAATTTCACCTTGAATAAGTATGAAATGCAATTTTTTTTTACTCTGGCAGCTGTCTTCGTTGTATTGAAGTGCATAGCACTTGCTGTTTTAATGAAATATTTTGGTCTTCGGAAGATTAAATACGCTAAAGAATAAAATTTTCCAATTCCAAATCCACCTATTAATACCTATTTTATTTAATGTTATACGTTAGATAAGGTTAGATTAAATAAAGTTAGAAATTAGAGCACTCTCCTTTTAATTTTTCATCAATTATAAATCTAAAAAACGATCGAAAATAAGCTATTACGGTAATCTACTTGTTTAATTGAGAAAACGCCACTCTATCGCGGTAAAGAAACGCGATTTAACAAACAAATTCTTTTTAAATTTGCCTAGTATTTATGAAAATGAGCCACCTCGTTTCTCGAGAACGAAATATCAATCGCATATTCATGCAATAAAAAATAAGCTGAATTGGTTCAGCTTTTGTGAAACTCAATCGGAAACTCACTTCGACAACGAGGCTCGATCAGTGAAAATCATCTCGGCAAGAACGAAAGAAAGAAAGAAAGGAGTAAGGTTTGAAGAATTCACGATAAGAGACGTGTCAACATCACAGCAGCAGCCCATCGACTTTTTTTTTTCACCTCTCGCCAGGAGAGGCTGAAAGCAACCACGTCAACGATGTTGACTGCCCGGCCAGCGGGATGCCTTCTAAATGAGAAAAACCTCCACCGATTTCGAAGATGGAAATGCTCCTGGATGGTTGGCCCCTCGCCAGAAGGCGAGCCTCAACCGCGTTGAAGCCTAACTTTTGGCCACTTCTCGTCACGGGCCGACGTGCACGTCGTTTAGGAAATTATTCAGGTGCCTTTTCATCGCGCGTTTTGGCGGAACAAAATTGTTTCGGGAGCGTTGCAGGGGATATTTCCGAATTTCCTCGATCCGAGCTACAGGACTACGTTTTTGTATCTGTGAGTTGTACGTTCTTGGAAACTGCTGAGGGGTTTCTTTTCACGAGGAAACCACCCTTTTCGAAACATCTTATTTAGGTAGAGGAACGTTTTGTTTGGAATATGTTCAATAAATTGCCTGATTCTGACTTCTGGAGCTGTACACAGATATTCGTAGAGGAGTTTTAATGTCAATTGCATGCCTATGTGAACACGTAATGTATTATATTTGTGCATTGTGTTCGGACATAATGAAGAGAGCTGACAAAAATCAACATGAACGTAATGTAATTTATATTTATAAATATAGTATACAACATATTTATAAATGTAGTATACAACATATTTATAAATGTAGTATACAACAGATTTATAAATATAGTATACAACAGATTTATAAATATAGTATACAACAGATTTATAAATATAGTATATAACATATTTATAAATATAGTATACAACAGATTTATAAATATAGTATACAACATATTTATAAATATAGTATACAACAGATTTATAAATATAGTATACAACATATTTATAAATATAGTATACAACA
>NW_025110781.1:0-54208 GCF_011392965.1 Frieseomelitta varia | reverse complement strand
ATTTATAAAAATAGTATGCAACATATTTATAAACATAGTATACAACAGATTTATAAATATAGTATGCAACATATTTCTAAACATAGTATACAACAGATTTATAAATATATTTATAAATATAGTATACAACAGATTTATAAATATAGTGTACAACAGATTTATAAATATAGTATACAACAGATTTATAAATATAGTATACAACAGATTTATAAATATAGTATACAACATATTTATAAATGTAGTATACAACAGATTTATAAATATAGTATACAACACATTTATAAAAATAGTATGCAACATATTTATAAACATAGTATACAACAGATTTATAAATATAGTATGCAACATATTTCTAAACATAGTATACAACAGATTTATAAATATAGTATGCAACATATTTGTAAATATAGTATACAACAGATTTATAAATATAGTATACAACAGATTTATAAATATAGTATACAACAGATTTATAAATATAGTATACAACAGATTTATAAATATAGTATACAACAGATTTATAAATATAGTATACAACAGATTTATAAATATAGTATACAACAGATTTATAAATATAGTATACAACATTTTTATAAATATAGTATACAACATATTTATAAATATAGTATACAACAGATTTATAAATATAGAATACAATATATTTATAAACAGAGACCGAATCGGTAGTTACGAATACCAGTATTTTTAGGTTAATATTCGATTATGTTTGATCGATATGATGCTATTAAAACGATGTTAGGTCGGTAGATATTATTATAGATTATTTCGGTATAATACCGGTGAATAAAATATTAATATATTAGAAAAGGAAAAGGAGACAATGATTAATTTTCTATAAATTCAGATCCATATCATCTTGTATTTCAGAATTTCATTTCTGTAAAATATTCTGCAATCTTCTGTCCATTTTTCCATCATTCTGTAAATTCTTATAATTTCTTTATAAAATTTCTACAATGTCTTTATAATTCTAGTGCCATTACTCTATAATTTTTTTAATAATCTGCAATTCTTTTACAATTCTGTTTGCATTCTTCTACAATTTTCTTTTTCTGACTATTCTAGAATTCTTCCAATATTCTTTTGATTCTTCTTATGTAATTCTATATAATATCTCTATAATATATAACTTCTTTCACAATTCTTCCTCAATCCACCTACAATCTTTCCATCATTTTTTTAATAATAATTCTCCTATATAACAATCCTTTCGTAATTCTCCTTCACGTTTAACCCGTTGCTTTATTCTTCCAACAACACAACCTCTTATCCTCAATTTCCAGTTTCAAAATCGCTCACGAAGAACCATAGAGTTTTTCTGCTCGCAGGATCGTGAAAAAAGAAGTATTGGAGAAGATGAAGAAGAAAAGAAAGAGGGACGAAAGGAAGACAGTACTTCGAAAAACGTGCAGAGTTTCTGTCGAGTTCCAGGTCCTATCGTAAATCTGCGGGGCATTGTGTAATACTCCAACCGCGAAGAAGGACGAAGGAAGACATAATGGCAATACAATACAATGTAAACTGGCATTACAGAAAAATGGCAATACGACGACAGTAAACTCATCATTCCTAATATACGACTCCGGGAGTCAGACGGTGATCATCCAATGTCAGCATTTAACGCGCTATTATCGCGTTATTACGAGAAACTTGACCTCGGCAACAGTCGAAAGAACCAGCGAAATCCAGACGAAAACTCAATGAAAGAGTTACGACGTAAATATACCTAATTAAAATTGCGCCTCCCGGACGTTCACGACGTTCACTGACGGAGATAAACTTCGTGGAGTTCCTTTTAAATTTATTTTAGATCATTGGTGTTAACGACGAGTGTGAGATGTGAAATTTATGTTGACCAGCGTGGAAGATACGTGAGAAATTATTGTAGCGTATTTTATAATTGAAATTGATAATTAATTACTGCAATTAAGGTAAGTAAATTATCCCAATACGTAATACTGCTATATAGTATAGTAACTATAGTACTATATAACTATATACTATATACTATAGTAACTATAGTACTATATAACTATATACTATATACTATAGTAACTATAGTACTATATAACTATATACTATAGTAACTATAGTACTATATAACTATATACTATAGTAACTATAGTACTATATAACTATATACTATAGTAACTATAGTACTATATAACTATATACTATAGTAACTATAGTACTATATAACTATATACTATAGTAACTATAGTACTATATAACTATATACTATAGTAACTATAGTACTATATAACTATATAACTATATACTACAGTAACTATAGTACTATATAACTATATAACTATATACTATAGTAACTATAGTACTATATACTATAGTAATATATAACTATAGTAACTATATACTATATACTAGTAATTATAGTACTACAGTACTATAATAATATGCAATTAACAACATTGACAATTATGATTATTACAATATATTATATGTTATGATTATTACAATATGTAATTGCAAAACAGTAATTAAATTATTCCAGTAACTGTAGGAGGAAAATAGATCTTTGTTTATGTAAACTGTCAAAGATGTATCATTGCAGATGTAAATTTGCAATACTACTTGCAACTAGTCATTTGACTACTCGAAGAATAAATAAATTCTTTTCTAACATTTTCTGATTGTCTTAATTACAATTTCTACGATGAATCTGTTAATTTCTAACAATAACCAATTTTTAAACCCTCTTTACTTATAAATAATTTTCCTGATTATTATGAATGTTGTGAGTTACGTCTCATGTCAAGAAAATCATTTTCTTGTGCATTATAAATATTCGGAAATGTTACATCTGATTTTAATTGAAAAAGTAAATAGACAATTTCTGAGTATAAAACTTCTGTCTTGGAATTTTTTCACGAGGGAGAACAATTCAATAAATTCGAAGGAAATAAAAAAAAATTGAACACACGATCCTGGTATATTATTCTGAAAAAGGATACTGAGATACCTGTGAGAGGATGCTCTGGTTGCACGTGACAGGCACCTTGTCAGAGCTCTTTTCCCTCGTCCTTCGCGTGCAAGCAGTAAAATCGTGTCGTAAAGTCGTCAGTTCGTAAACTCATAAATATTTGTCATCATCGCTCATAATTCTCATTGTTGGTCGATGAACTGGCCAATGTTAGACAGTGAAAAAAAAAAAAAAAAAAAAGAAAAAAGAAGGACCAGTCCTTTTCCAGAAGAATGGAGAAATCGGACAGAGGGGAAATGGTCAGAAATGCACGAGCACTGAAACACAACGCAAGAGAGTGGGGGGAGGGAAACAAAAAATCATGGTACCTGATCTTCTCTTCCTTTCGTCATTTCATTCCTGTCTTCTGCAACTTTTTGTAATTTATGATCTCTGATTTTTTGCCCACGTGCTTGACTCTTGAAACGTGGCAGCTACCATAAGTTTCTCGAACCATTTTTTCTTTCATCCTTTTCACCCTTTTGGATTTAGTTTGGAAATCACGTCACCGTTACACTCGTTTCAACGTTCTAACCTTTCGTGCCAGTTTTTATTGTCCTTCTTTCCTGAAAAGGTGTGGTATTAAATCAAGTTAACAGTTTCTTTTTACAGAGAATTTATACAATTGTATAGTAAGAATAGTTTAAACAAAATACATACAAAATAAAGTAATTTATTAAAGAGAACTATTTTCCTACCTAGATTTTATTTTAATTAAAAAAAAAATTAAAATATTAACATAAAATATCTTACTTCTGTAGTTCTTATTTCTATTCATAAAAAATTGTGTTTATTCAAATAATATCTCACATTTATGCCATTTGTATAATTAATTAATTAAATTTGTATGATTAATTAATTAAATTTTTATACTGGTTTTATATTTATAATTAATTTATTATTCCAATTGTCCTAAAAAGACACATAAATACAACTGAATGACTTCTAAAAGACTCACATTATAACATTTCATATTATTAAGCGTGTATAATTTATTATTCTGAGTGTTTAAGAAAAAAAAAATATTGCAGTTGTTCTTTCGTTATAAATTGCATACAGTGCATATAATATTCAAAAATATATAAAATATACCCAAAGCAGAGTATCTTTCACAATACGTAGTAGATAAAACAAATTTCTATTCATTTAGTTATGTTTGAAGAAGTTCTAAGCTGAAGTCAAGTTATAGTAAACGTACCGTAGTATAAAACAAACAATAAATATCTGTCACTTCTTAATGTTTCCCTCTATTCAACAAAAATAGCGACTGTGAACAAATAACACAGGTACTTACCTATGCAAACAGCCTCTCTATGAACAAAAGAATTCTATTTCCAAAGAGGCAAAACACATCACACGCTCTCAGTCAAATGTTATTAACACCGACACAAGGTTTTTTTCCGATACACATCGTTATCGACGCTCGTTAATCAGCAATTACCACGTCATTCTCGTTACACGCTCTCTGTAATCGACCTCGATTGAGAATAGGACGAACACCATGAAAGGAAGAAGCAATTTTACTGCCGAAGGCTCGAATTGTCTTCCGGCTCTGTTTAAGAAAATTCGTTCGCCATTTTTCTTTCCATCGTTATCGAGGCTCGGTCTTGAACGATCGTTAAAGCTCGATCCACATTGCTGATCTACTCCTGGTGTCCACGTTATCAGACTGATAAGCTGAAGATGTTCATGTCCCTCAACTCTGAAAACAATTACATTATTTCATGTAGAAGTGTCCTGCTCTTAAATCCCTTGTGTGTCATTGTAGAATATACTATACCTTGTGACTGCAAATTATACAATCCTTCAGTTTCTATTTACGTTCAAAAATAAGAAAACATTCAGCACAGTAAATCTTTCTTTTTTCTTTTTTTTCCATATATGTTTGCGTGTTCTTGTAGAAATTTAGAGAAATATTAATAATTATACTATAATATTAATAATTATATTTATAATTATACTATAATATTAATAATTATAATTATAATTATACTATAATATTAATAATTCTAATTAAAATTATATAACACAACTTTTTCGAAACACCAACAATTTCTGCTGAATTACATTCGTTTTATCACTTTTTGACACTCGAAAAATCACAAAAAAATAAGATTGTTTGCATCACCGGTTCAGCTTCGAATAAATTTTCAAACTCTTGGGAAATATCGTCTCCAAGAATCAAAATTGGAAAATTTCGCAGTGCTATTGAAATTGGAGCATTAAGTTTAATTCAAACGAATCATTTTCTAAATCACAAATGAGTAATTGCGTGTGATTCAAGTGAAATCATATGAGAACAAATTATAATTAAATTACAAATAAATTATAATAATATCAACCATAAAATTCTATTTCTAGGACGCTGTACTCTTACGTCATATTGGTAGAGAAAACAATAACAATGCTTTCTTTTCGAAATACGAAATAATACTAAGCTTATGATGGCATAGCCTTTTATCGTTGATACGGGCTTCAAATTCAAAAAATAGCGCACGAATGATTGTTGAGAAGTAGTTTTAAAATAGTTCGTCTGAATTACACTTTATAAATTATAATGGATATAATATATTACTATTAATATATAATACATAATAAATAATAATATATACAATATATGATATTAACAATATATATAATATAATATATAAAAATATTAGTATATTGTTAATTATATTAATATTTTTTATATATAATTATATTAAGTATATAAAAATATTAACGTATTGTTAATTATTTATATATAATTATAGTAATTATATAAAAATAGTTATTTATATATAATTATATTAATATAATATAAAAATATTAATATATATTAACAATATATATAATATAATATATAAAAATATTAATATATTGTTAATTATATTATTATTTAATTATTATTTAATATATAATTATATTGAGTGTATAAAAATATAACAATATATATAATATAATATATAAAAATATAGGTATAATATAATATAATATAATGGATATTCATCGGATCGACAGTGAAAAGTGAGCGAATCGATAAAATAGGAGATCGGCAGTGTGTGGATCAAGCTTAAAAGCGGAACATCATGGTTGCGTGAATCGGCTTGTTCGCTGGTTTAGATCGTAGGCGTCGCTACGGATCGATCTATCGATCTATTTTCCATGAAATCCATCCAGTTGGGTATTATCGTTTCGATTGGACCGTGAGAAAGATCGTTTCGATAAAGTGTTGCTAAGTGAGTGCCGGTTTTTAGCTGCCTTTGCTTTTTTGCGATCGGGTTATAGGTGCGACATAAAAGGTTTCGATACAGGTTTCTCTTCGAGCAAGTGGCACGATGGATGCTGCGAAAATTAGGACGGGGGGAAATCATTTTATTAGATCGGCGAATGTGAAATAAAATTTTTTTTCTTTCAAATGCAATTTTGGTACTTAATTTGGTAATAATTTCATTGTTAGTCGTACGATTTTGGAATTGAACAAATTCTTACAGATCTCTTTTTCAATCATCATTCGTCCTCTGTGTTTTTTTCTCTCACGAGAGGTTATATTAAAGAAAAAATTTAGCATTTAAGTATTTATTTAATTATTTAAGCAGATATGATGTATCTTACAAAATGGTCACTTTTGTGACGAATCTAATTCACACGGACAAATGATACAATTGTGCCCGTTTGGAAGATAAATCAATTTTATTCGATTATTTTTGTATATAGATTTCTTAGATATAGAAGAAAGGTAAATATATTAATGAGTGATTTAATTAATAATTAATAAATTGACGAATAATTTATTCATTAACATAGGGTCATTATTCATTTTCTTTTCATTAACTGTTCACTTTCGTTTTACTTGTCCATTAAAATATATATCGTCCTCTATGTATTATTCAATTTTCATTTAACATTTCATTATTCTGTACATCTTGATAATAACGTCAATGTGAAACCTGTGCACTGTGACACGTGCCGTTTTTACAGTAGAGATATTTCGAATAACGCGTAATAAATTCCCTCCGCAAACGATCCAAAGTTGAATCAAGGAGAATCACGCCTTTTTATCCTCTCACGAGTGATTCAACAAAGTCCTCGCGCGATCAAGGAAAACTTCGAATTACTCGAAGACTGTTGATATCTCGACGTGGACAGATGACAAGCGTCTAGAATATATTAGGCGCGTTAACTAGTCGATAAGCAATCAAGAAATTCAGCTGTACGTAACGTAAGACGTTAATGCCTGAACGAGGTATATACGTTCATACGTACGTAGAATCACGGACACGTGACGAATGCACCGGCGAGTGAACGTTGTAGAACAGGTTAATCGAAAATTAATATCGCGTAAAAGAGCCCGCGACGGAAATGGCCACGAAGCTGCCCCCTCGCCGACGATTAAACATTATTATAGCGGTTAACGTAGCAATTATCGTTTTTCTGCGTACGGGGCAGCGGATACTTTGCGACGTAAACGCGTATCCACGGCGTGGTGTTGCCGCAATGAAAAACGTTTCTTGCCCGCCGGGAGAAAACAGCGAATCGCGTCAAACCGTGCCACACCGAGACGCTCGTTTAATTAGATATCACCCCAGAGAGCGAAAGAAACGGTTTGTTTCGACGAATCTTTGCTACGTTTCTACTGACCGCGAGCCCTATAGGGGCGAAATAACAAGACAAGGTGAACGTGATATCGTAACTTTCGAGCATTTAGCAGAGAAATGTACCTGCAATTTGTATTTTTCATTGTATTTCAACGATACAACGTTTGTTGTATGACACGGTTCGACGCGAGATTGGTTTATATTTTTTTAGTATCTATGTCAGGAAGAATAGTTTGCTTCTGCGAGTCTTTGCGAGTCCAATGTACATTGATGTGATAAAATAGTTGCAATATTTGTAAATTTTGTACATTTAAAGGAACAAAATGTGTATTCTACTCTTTTAAATATATATACGTAACATAACGATTTCTCTTTTACTCTTATGCTGTCTTCTACTCTTGAGAAAACAATTCGATCTAATTTTTCCTCGTCACTTGTCACTAGTTTTGTCTCTGAAATAAATAACCTAATATTATAAGGCTCTCACTCGCAGTTGTGTAAATAATTGCTGACAGAAATCGCAAGAACGGAAAATTTTCTCAGAATTTTGTAAAACTAATGTCAATTCACATTCACGTTCCTTTTTTCCAACCTCTTGCGCCAATGGAATGACGTGCCAATTTTGCTCGAAAATTGTAACACTTTCTCAGTTTTAAGTATATTTAAGTAAAACAAAATAGGCAAAACGAATAATAAATTTGTTACTTGTCAATCATTTCTATCCAGTGATATCATACCGACGAGTTCAAAAAGAAAGCGACGAATTATTGTATATACGGCTTGGTCACTCGTTATGGTCCGCAATCAGTTGCCAGCGCAAGTGATTAAATTCTCTCTTGTAAACGTTTTGTCTGTTCACTCTGATATGAGGTGTATATTTTGTTTTTTTTTTTTTTTTTTTCACTATGTGAAGCGTCGTATAATTTTGTTCACAATAATGATAATGTGCAGTATTATGATGCTTGTCGATTTTAAATTGTTTATGTAAATCGGCGAAAATTTAGAGGAATTATTGCACAAATCGTGGTTAGCTAGATTATTCTAGCCTCATAGAGTGTGGCGTTTCTTGCTGGGAACACAGATTGGAGGAATTGGCGTCGCTGTTGCCAATTTAGTGATCTTTAAATAAGACAGAGTTAAGTTGAGCGAGATCAAATTTATCCGCGATTTATAAATACTGCGGATATGTTTATGCAAAGCGTATTTTGATATTGGATATGTTTTCTTGCATGGTTCAGTTAAAAGGCACATGCACACACATACTGTGTCAAATATATCTGATCTATTAAATCGTATCTGAATTATATCTATTAATTATTGTCTAATGTATTGAATAAAATGCATAAATGCCCCTGTCACATCGTACGATCTAAAACGTTTCTTCTCGGTACAGAAATTACTAACACATAGATATAATTTTATATAATTAACATTAATTTATATTAACTATAATAACATAATATCATAAATAAATATAATATATTAAAATTAAAATTATAGTTAATATAAATTATAATATATTATACATATATTTATAATTATAATATTTAGATTATCTAATTATTAAATATTATTATGTATATAATTAAATATTATTAAATATTATATATATTATAATTATAATTACAATTATAATATTTAGAATACTATCTAATTATTAAATATTATTATGTATATAATTAAATATTATTAAATATTATATATATATTATATAGTATATATTATAATATATTATAATTATAATTATAGTTAATATAAATTATAATATATTATAATTATAATAATTTTATATTAATATAATTTATCATAAGTATATTATAACTTTATTCTTTACGAAATGGATAACTTTATTCCTATGTAACTTCCAAACATTATGTCAATCTCCCAAATTACAATCTTTGCGTTACGAAAACCAATAAATCTATAAATGTCGACCATTTATAAACCCAATAAAAATTTCTAAGTAGGACATTTATAGATCTACAGACACGACGTTTCATAAAAATCCGATATGAAGGATCTCTCAACCAGCAATCAACAGGAATACTTCGTTCAACGCTCCCGACGCGAGTTCCTCCACCTTTATTCTAATCTTAACCCCCCTTTAGTCACGCCTTTTCCTTGCTTCTCCCTCCGGAATTGTCGCGTTTCCATCCGTTCTTTCGACGGTCTGTCAACGCGGCTATACCTTCCTTTCTCTCTCTCTTTCCTCCGTTTCACGGTTCGAATTCCATCGACGACGCGAGTCAAACCGCGTGGAACCGCGTCGAGGAAGTTCACGGACCACCTGCTGTCGTTGTGACTTTGATCCACATTCCCGTTGGACACTCGCTGACTCGAATGTTGAGCAACCGTCTGATTGCGTCACGAGCTCGCGAAATTACAACGACGATCGGCCTCGCTAATCGCCAGCGACGCATCGAACGCGAGAACACGATCATTAGTGGCGATGGAATATCTAGGCAGGCAGATGAATTATTGGGCTCTTTGTACGTGACGTAAAAGGCGATTAACAGACGTTGACTAGCACGGTGGTCACCAGGTGACTGCTGTTTCTATATTTACCTTGTGCGATTAGAATATCATTGACTGGAAAATTTTAACATGTTCAAATAATTAGATAATATTCTAAATTTTAAGATAATATTTAATAATTAAATAATATTCTAAATATCATAAAAAGTAAGTTTATTAAAATAAAGTAAGGAGAAACAAATTCTAATATAATGATATATAAGATAATATATATATAATATTTAATAATATTTAATTATATATATAATAATATTTAATAATATTTAATTATATACATAATAATATTTAATAATTAGATAGTTCTAAATATTATAAAAAGTAAGTTTATGAAAATAAGGAGAAACAAAATCTAATATAATAATATATATAAGATAATATGTATATAATATTTAATACTATTATATACATAATAATTAATAATTTAATGATATACATAATAATATTTAATAATTAGATAATATTCTAAATATTATAAAAATAAGTTTATAAAAATAAAATAAGGAGAAACAAATTCTAATATAATAATATATAACATGTATATAATATTTAATAATATTTAATTATATACATACTAATATTTAATAATTAGATAATATTCTAAATATTATAAAAAATAAGTTTATGAAAATAAGGAGAAACAAATTCTAATATAATAACATCTATAAGATAATATGTATATAATATTTAATACTATTTAATTATATACATAATATTTAATAATTGGATAATATTCTAAATATTATAAAAAGTAAGTTTATTAAAATAAAATAAAGAGAAACAAATTCTAATATAATAATATATAAGATAATATGTATATAATAATATTTAATAATTAGATAATATTCTAAATATCATAAAAAGTAAGTTTATGAAAGTAAAAATAAGGAGAAACAAATTCGAAAATAACAATAACTTTATAAAGAATGATGAGAACATGAAATGAAAATAAATTTGGCACGTCGAAGAGAATTTCGACCTATCCGTCTCTGTCGATCGTTTCTAAAACTACAACTATTGAATTTTATCATTGAGAAAATAGAACGACAAACTGTGGCACGATATGGTCGATTAATTCAAACACTGTGATTTCTCGTACGTACGCGACCCTCGTGTCTTCTCGTGTGTCGCGTTGCATGCGTCTCCTGCCAGGCGATAAAATTGCGCCGCTTAATGACCGGCGTTGATGAAGTCGCCTAAGTGAAAAAATATGCAAACGACTTTTTTTCCAGGCATCGACGAAGCCGTAAGTATTCAGAAATAGTCGATGAATCGTGTCGTACGCTGCCGGTCTCCTCGAAAGCGTCGCGATTCGATCGTATCTGCATCGATACTCCCTTCGATGTGAGGGTAATTACAAAAAAAAACCTTATCTTTATTTTAGATAGAATTAAGTTTCTTCTGTTTTGACAAAACTTGAAACCAACGTCATTGTATGAAATTATGAAATTCTGATGTCGAATTATTCCAAAGGAGGAACTTAAGATGGAACTTGATGAAGAAAGTAATACGATTTTCAATAGTTGAATGCAAAGCAAAAAACATCTGGTCTCAATAATTAATTTTACATTCAATATGTTCTATAAAATATTTAAAAAAGTTAGAAGAATATGAAATCTAAAGTTGTAATTTATATCCACATATATTTCAAAATATCATTCTCTTTTTTTGTCAATGGAAAGTTGACTGATCAAACCGCTGTCAAATTTATTATTTGTTTATTGAATTTCACGTCGAGTTTGACAAATGTCTTCACACTCTTTTTATTCTTCAATGATCAGTTCGCCTCGTAAATTTTTATTTTCAGAATTCCTCGCAAGTAAAAATCTAGGGATGTAAAATCTGATAACCTCGTGAACTGTAGCTTGTCTCCGTACTGAAACCAAGATAAAAATACTCGCCACATTTCATACTTCTCTGATGAAACATTTACGAACTCTTTTTGATATACAATATTATTTAATGAACTATTGAACTATTTTTCAATGCACTATTTGATGATATAATATTATTTAATGATATTCAATTATTTATTAAAATGAATATTATTATTATTATAATATCATTTATAGTTTGAACACTAAAATGCAAGACATTCTGTATAAGAAAATTCCCATAAAAAAGTACAAGGAGAAACTTCATTCCACTCAATGAAAATTTAAGGATGAGCAGCATGATTAATCATCTCAGGTATTCCAATACAAACTGAACGCTCAAGAAATTAACCCTCGAGTGTATAGTCTTTTTCAAGTCACAGAACGTCTGGACAAAGTTGCATTTAACGCCTAATATCCCACAGAACGAATACGAGAATCCCGCAGAAAGAATACGCGTAATCGCGAGTAGTCGAGGAGCCAGCAGCAGCCATTACGATCGGCAATGTGAAACACTGGGACGCTAACATATGACATCCGGATCACAATGACGCCTCCCATCGCGGAATGCCGTTCATCATGTCGGGTCTCACCGCGGGTTACCACGGTAGCCACGACTTCATTCAATAACGAGATCGAGGAATTCTTTTCAAGCCCGGCTAGTCCGTCCCGTCCAGATCTATCGGGCCTTAATAAGATCAAGAGAACCGAAGCGAAGAAAGAGACGGGAAGAGAAAACGATAAAGAAGGCAGATGTAATTTTGTACGCACATTGTCCAGCCGGACGATGAAGGTCTCCCTGTTCCTGTCTTTCTCTCTCTCTCTCTCTCTTTTTTTTTCTTTCACTTCGTCCTGTCGGCTAAACGACGCGGCTTCTGTTTTTTTGGAATCGTTTCAGTCGATTCTGTGGCCATTTTGTTCCTCAGCTTCGACTTGTTTCGCCGTCGAAAATTGGAGAATTTTGTTGAAAATCTGAGGGTTTTTTGGATTCGAATCTAAATTTTTAAGATTACGAAGATTCCACTTTGTACTACTTTGTATTAATATATTTTTGATTATTTGAGTACTGAGTCCACTTTGTACTACTATATTTTTATATCACAAAAGATTTGGCTAATTAGTTATCAAATTTGGGCTTATATTTAGAGTAATTTCTAATTATACTAAAGTTAGATTCAAGTTGCAATCGTTTCATTAAAATTACGTCTCTTTTGGTCAATTTTTTTTTTTTTTTTTTTGTTGTCATTGAGAGTTCTCTAGTCTCTCAGCTTAACATACATACTATATGTATGAACTGTTTAATACAGAAGTAGTGCAAGTCAAACACTACGTTTCAAACATTTATTAAACTTCATTCTATTTTATGTAGAAAACGTATAAACGTACAACTAACATTATTACCTGCATTTTACAGAATTTTTATATTTCATGTCTCGTCATCTAGAAATCAACTTTTTTTCACTTGCATCACTCTTGAATTAATCGGTTTGCATACAATTGTAACATTGAACTCACACAAAAGATTTAAAAAAAAATTATCTAGTCTCCAAACCACTGAGAACCTATTGCATCCAATTTCATTTCCAATTCATAATCGCGATCACCTAATCACCCCACCCACCAAACACCCCAAATTCGAATCTTCAGTATATACCAATACCAATTCCTGTACACCAAGCAAATCACTTTCAATCTCATCCATCCTCGCTCGCTCTCATCAAGCTGACTTCGCCTCGCAAACGAACAATCCGGCCAAATTCAACCGTCGCACACATCCAAAAAAAACCTGCGCACACGTACGTGCATACATGTATACAAATGCTCGATGATAGAAGGCGTAATACGGTAGCCTCGCGTGCGTTTCACCGTGACCGGCCGCCATTGTCCATTCCGAGGGTCCAACACGTGGAAGTCTTGGACTTGTGCTTTCCTCGCGGCAAGTTGCGTGTACGCAGACACCCGACCAGGTGAAACTGGCGGCCGTTTTTCGCCTCTGGATGGAAGAGGAGGGAACTGGTGTGTGTGTGTGTGTGTGTGTGTGTGTGTGTGTGCTTCGAGGCAGGCGGCCGTATGATAAATGCATCCGAGCCGGCCGACATACAGCAAATGAGGGACCCGTGTTCCTTCGTTCGTTTCTCGTGCGTCGTGTCGTGTCTCGTGTATACACGTTGCGCACCGTTTGCCAACGCGTTAAAGGATCCGCCGACGGCCACGAAATTACAACGCTGCCTGCCTCTTAGTCAGAAATCCATCTTTTTTCTTTCCCCCCTCTCTCTCTCTCTATCTCTCTTTCTCTGTTTCATCGATCGACTGTCATCGAACATCATATATGTATATATATTTTTTTTTATGTCTTTCGAAAAGACTGCTCGTTATTGCCTGTTACTTGTGCCACTTTGAATCGGTTAAATGGCTACTTGTTGAAGGGAGATTGAAGGGTTGGTTTCAATTGCCGGCGTTGGTGAAGAAGATGATCTCAAGATCAAAACTTGTGAAGGGGGATTGAAGGGTTGGTTTCAATTGTCGGCGCTGGCGAAGAAGATCTTGAGATCAGAACTTGTGACGAAGGGCAATTTGGAGATTTGGGAATTTGATAGTGATTCGAAGATAGAGAGTGAGGTCTCGTTGCTTGACCCTTAATCCCCGGTTGTTGCCGGTATTTTTTCAAGTGCGACACAATGTTTCGGAACGGTCAGTTTATGAAGTTCAGTAGAATCACAATTTATTTGGAAAATTGATTGGTATTGTAGACATATCGATCTCTCGATCATTCGATTTTTCAATCTTTCCTCTTTCTATCTTTATAGAGTTTTCAATCGTTTGACCTTTCGTTCTTTCAATTTTTCGATACTTCAGCCTCTCGGTCTTTCAATCGAGAATTTTTCGATTTTTGTATTTCTCGATCTTTCGATTTTTGAATTATTCAGATCTCTCGATCTTTTAATCTTTCAATTTTCTAATCTTTAGATTTCCAATATAACATATCTACTCCTATTTAAAAGTTTGGAGCATCATTTGCTTTTCAGATAAAGTCAACTTCTTCGTGCAATTTATTATAATAATAAATGTTATTTCTAAACGTAATTAATTACACTTTTAACACTTCAAAGTATCAAAAAGATATAATAAATAAAATATTTGTATTAAAAAATTAATTAAAATAAATTAAAAAATTCTTTTTGACATACATAGAAATATGTAAATAAAACGCAAAAATTAATAATAAAAATACAATGATACACATCAAGCAGTATTGCTCTTATCTATCATAACAATATCATGGTCAAACCCTTACATTTTTGCGAGGTTAAACAAGAAAAACTTGCTATTGAAAAAACAATGCCATTAGACACAGTGCAATATAGAATATAGTTCAATGTAGGCTTTACTTTTTACTCGACAAAAAGAAAGAAATCTTGTTTTATTGGTACTTTCGATAAAACTGAGACTTTATTTTCTTTAGCGGCCAATTTGAACGTTTCTTCGTATCGTCTTATATTTCTTCTACGTTCAATTTCGAAATGTGAACGCTTTGCACTAACTTGCAACTTGGTTCGCGCGAACAAAGACAGCGCAATTCCCTGGATAATTGCGAGCTGTGTCTAATTTGAATTATGTAGCGCGCGTTGTCACTGCTAAACAGCTGCGATTTTAGATTATTCCGGCCAGGAAGCCTTCAGTCTCTCTACATTCAAAAATTACACTCGAGAAATCCATTTCAATTTCACCTGAAACAATAATTTACGGACAATTTGTACATATATATTGTAAATCAACTCAAATCATGTAGGTATAAGTATGTCTATATTGTACACCCTTATAGTTTAATATTTAATTTATGCTATTAATTTACTATTTTTAATAAATAATAATAAATATTATAATATAATAATAAATAATAAATATTATAATTATATAATAATATTATAATAATATAATAATTTACTATTTAATAACTAATAATAAATATTATAATAATATAATAACTTACTATTTTTAATAAATAATAATAAATATAATAATATAATAAATAATAAATATTATAATTATATAATATTATAATAATATAATAATTTACTATTTAATAAATAATAATAAATATAATAATTATATAACAATATAATAATAAATATAATAATTTACTATTTTTAATAAATAATTTAATAATTTAATACTATTTTAATTTATAATATATAAACTCTAAGCACCTCGTTCTAATTTTGAACAACCATAAAAATATTCTACTTTATTATTTCTAATCAATTTGTGTTACTGATAACTCCAGTTATCCAATTGCCTAACATATCAACCATTTATTATAAATAGATGGCGGACATTTACAGAGAATTTTATTCGTCCATTCTATTCCAAATAATTTAGTCGATGAAGAATATTATTACATCAATATTATTATACATAATACGATTCGTAAATTCAATTTATAAATACAATGCATAATATTTATAAATTTTGTTAACATTACATACGAAAATATATTCTTCTATACTTCGTAATATTGAAACTCTTAATTCTCTCTGCCGTGCTCAAGTTACATTTACGAAACAATACGGGGTTCGTGTAACCCCTGTAATTTAAAAGAAAGTTTATCTCTGGACGATAACGTGCAATTCAGGTGCTCGATGTTACAGTGCATGTCTACTCGAAGAGTCGCTGCGCGTTCCACGATACCGAATCGGCAAGAAACGCCTGTATTCCATCGCGTAGAGAGAATGATCGAAGGTGGAAGTGACGAGCGAACGTGAAATGGGGGCCAGTACGGGGGAGGGGGGGGGGGCGAGTACAGAGAGGGGTTGATTTTTCTCATTGGCCAGGGGCGTGGGACGCGGCGCGGTGCCGTGGTACGAGCCAAGAACAAGCCGGCTTCTTCAAGTTTTTACCGGCGACCAGAGTGACTCAGCGGCTATTTCTCATTACCAGGCCGATATTTTTGTAAAATTGGATTTTCGTGTGAGAAAGCCCGCGACCCTGACTACCCCACCCTCCGCCAGACCATCGTCCTCTTCCTCAACGACCATCTTTGAACGAAGCGTTTCCCTCTGCGGATCATCGTTCAACCGTTCGTTCGTTGAAATCCACCTGCGGCCCGTGTAATAGAATTTTCTTCTTTCACCTTTCGTCCATATACCTATGCGTGTATATATATATATATCGATCATTCTAGGCATTTATTTAATTTTTACTCGATCGAATTTTGTCAGTGTGTTCTGTGAATGAAAATAAGACATATCGTGTAAGATAAAATGCTTCATTAAAAAAGTTGCAATATATATATATAAGTGTTGAATTTCAAGGATGATTCTTTGGATTTAAATATTCATCGTTTCCGAAAGTAAAAATTTCTAATACAGAAGAATCAACAATACGAAATGAACGGATTATAAATATTAGAACAGAGCGTACGAAGAAATTTAATGAGACTGATACGAAAGTCGTTTCAACCGTTCTAAAATATTCATAAGGACAGAAACGGCGACCACCGTGATAATCAACGTGTTAATGATAAGTTTGAACGCTCTGTTCTGCTCTTCTCGTCAACCCGTGTGAAGTTTCAATCTGCCAACTTTGTTCTTTTGTCGGAGGAGAAAATGTATTTCAAAGAAAAAAATGAATTTAATATAGGCGCGACTAAAGGGACTGAAACAGTCTGTTAAATTGCTTCAAGTGCAACGAAACGAACTGAAGTCGATCGTTTGCAAGAGCATTAAAATTTCAAATATCATATATGCATGAACATCTACTTAATCGACGTTTGATTACGTAACTAAATGGAGTTTCTGTTTCCCTTTCTACCAGGTTGCTTTCTTCCTATGTGTAAATCGATTTTCATGAAAAATTTAACTTTCTCTTCTATTAATGTCTGTCCTTTTTTCATTCGTACTTCTGGTTTCCTTGATATTCTTTATGACATGGTGTAATTTTCCCTAGAATCCCGAGTTTCGACGTTTTAGAAAAATCTGACTTGTATTCGTGAATAATAATATTAAATATTGTATATTATAATAATACATATATAACAAAATAATAATTATAATTATAATAATGTAAAAATAATATATATGTATATATATAATAACATTATATATATATATCTTATATATATTATTTTTACATCATTATAATTATAATTATTATATATTATATATTATATATGTTATTATATTAGTATATATTATAATAACAATACAATATATAATATAATATATGTAATAATATATATAACAAAATAATATATATGATTAACAATAATATTCATACTTATTTAATAAAAACACTGAAGCCTTAAAATAACCCAACCACTCCAACAATCAACCGATTTTAAATCAATTAAACTTGACAACAAAAATGAATATGTATAGATACTTACTACCAATAAACTTCCTTCACCATTTTCTTAAAATTAATCTAATAAAACTATCTGATAAACTAAATAACTGGTTAAAACGCTATTACTAATATACGCTGATATAATTATACTTCATAATATAATATAATATAATATAATATAATGTAGTGTAATGTAATGTAATATAATATAATATAATACAATATAATACAGTGTAATGTAATGTAATGTAATGTAATATAATGTAATGTAATGTAATATAATATAATATAATATAATACAATACAATACAATACAATATAATACAATATAATACAACACAATACAATACAATACAATACAATACAATACATTACAATACATTACAATACAATACAATACAATACAATAAAATGTAATGTTATGTAATGTAATGTAATGTAATGTAATATAATAATGATAACAATAACACAATATAATTCGTTAAAATATCAAAACAACCAGATCCTTCTGATATTAAATCGATACGTTAACAACGTAGGTATACACAACATACCATACGAAACTTGCTCGCTTTTCTCTCCTTCAACATTATATCGCGACTATATCGTAGGGTGCCGCGTGCCGCGAAATTTCGCGATGCAAATGGCTTGTAACTGACCCACCGCAGTGTCGGACCAATTTAAGGGATCATTTCCCGGCTCGGTCATACTTCACATCAGACCGTTGCGACGAGAAGAGGCCAGCCACGTGATGAATTGGGGGACCACACACGCTACACACGCTGCATGTGCATCCTCCGGCTGCAATTTCGGATCGGCTACTTCTTGATTCACTTTCGTGCGGAACTTCGATCCGCCGCGATGCTTCGCGCGCTTTCTCGCCCCGCGAGTTTCGAGATTAATGAGCCTACTCTCTGGCATCAACGTCGAACATTCGCGCATTAATATCGAGGCTAGAATTGCGATAGAACTGCAAGTGAAACATGCTATTTCCTTCCCCGAGCGAACCGTTTTCTTCTTCGATTAGGTTTTAAAGCTGTAATTACTATTCGCGTGTCCGATCGAGCGAGGCCGTGTTTGAACGTTGGATAGCAAAATTACTTCGTTTCAAAATTACTGGAGAATTACTGGCCCGACACGAGAATCTACATATAACTGGTTAATTCTTGTACGATGGGATTCGCACAGAAGATATTTAGCAATTTACGTTGTCGGAACAGAAATATTTTTGATGAATGATTCAATTTATTCTTGACTTTGAAAAACTAACTAATTAAAAATAATCACCTTGTTTTACGTTGCTTGAATTTGCTGAATTTTTAATTCCATAACAATGTTAATGCCGATCTCTGTCATATAAATGTAACATAAATTTCAAAGAGAAATTAACTTTGAAGTTTTATATAATAAAGATAACAGATAGCAAAAATAGAAATCAAGATTCTAATAACGTGATGGAACTCAAAGGATCATGGAACATGAAAAATTTTGATTATTTGAAACGATTGTTTATTTTTAATTATGTACAAAACACGCGAATAATTAAAAAAAAAAAATCCGCATTAATTCACTAAAGGAAACGAATTAATTTCACTAAAGGAAACGAAGAAAGTAATTATATGAATGATTACGCGCGATTTATTTGATATATTGAGAAGAATTCACGTCAAACATAGAATTTCGAGTTTTATTTTGAGGGAAAGTTGATTGCCTGTTGCACGAAGCCAGCATAGGAGCAACAAGTTTCCCGAATTAAGGCTGATCAGTCGGAATCAGACGCCCACGTGGCTACGTCATATTCGTGACAACGTAGAATTTTCAATTGCAGGATACGCCCGGCTGTACGAACCGCGGCTAATCCCAATAAATCGAGCGTGGACGAGCCAGGCCCACGAGGGTGTCGAACGAGCGAGCACGCTACAAAAATTAATCATCCCCGCGTTAATTGGCGCGCATGATTAAGCTCCCGAGCGACAGCCTGATTTTCGTTATCTCCTACCTCTTCTTCTCACTCTGCCTTAAAATCTTGTCCCATCACGTACTTACTTTTGGTTCCTTTTTTTATTTTTTTTATACAAAAAAAAAAAAAGTGCTGCAAACTGAAATTTTGTTTTACCGTAATATAATTAACTTTCACTATAAATATGCAATGTTATCACGAATGAAAAAACGTTTTTATTCCCTGTATGTCCAATTTGATTTTCAATCAATGTAAAAATTGTTCGGCCGGAACTCACAGTCGAAACACTGTGCACATCTGTCGTGTTCTAGTTTGTTCCATGTTATTCACGGAAATAAGATCACGGGAAATCAAACGTCAGGGATTTACGATCGACGATCGGTCGTTCGTGATGAAAAAGAGACGAGATATTCGTCTCGTCCATGGTGTAACCATCGTCGGGTTGATTGCCCGTACCAGACAATGATTTCAACGTGAAACTGTAAATCGACGGCCACGTACACGTTGTGTTTCATAAGATCAACTAGAGGAATTGTCCTCGAACGTTGCCGACTAGATAGGCTTTTTTTTATCGCGTTGCTCAGTTCGTGGGAATCGTGCCGATATCCGTTACCAGCTCTACTTTGTCTACTTTTTAACATCGTGGCGTGTACTTTTAATAACTTCAGTCGACGGTTTATTGTAAAAATCAAACTTGATATTAGTTTGATTATTACGACACTTTATAAATAATGCAGTTTTATTGGAATTGTGTTGAGCTATTAATCGGTATTGATCAGATTTGTGGATTTTTATGCAAATTCATATTTTTGAGATTATGATTAACACCTGCATGAATATTTTACATTTATTATTTTACACTTTGAATATTTTACACTTGTACGATAGTCTGTCATATTGTAAGAATTTGTAATTTGTCATCTTATTATATTATGAGAAACGTTATGTTTTCTCTCGAGATAAACTTTTAAAAATTAATTTCAGATTCATTTATATTTAGATCGGTTCAGGTTGCAATAAAAGAATTTACAATAGTTGAGCTATATCTACGACTCTCACGATTCGATATTGTAATGAAGTATTAAAGCTTACTGACAGAAAAATCATAAGAGAAAGATGTTTCTTCTTTCGTTAAACTTAACTTTCTTAGTTAACTTTAAAGTTGAACTTAACTTTCTTACTTAACTTTAAAGTTAAACTTAACTTTCTTAGTTAACTTTAAAGTTAAACCTAACTTTCTTAGTTAACTTTAAAGTTAAACTTAACTTTCTTACTTAACTTTAAATTAAACTTAACTCTCCTAGTTAACTTTAAAGTTAAACTTAACTTTCTTACTTAACTTTAAAGTTAAACTTAACTTTCTTAGTTAACTTTAAAGTTAAACCTAACTTTCCTAGTTAACTTTAAAGTTAAACCTAACTTTCTTAGTTAACTTTAAAGTTAAACCTAACTTTCTTAATTAACTTTAAAGTTAAAGCTAACTTTCTTAGTTAACTTTAATGTCAAACCTAACTTTCTTAGTTAACTTTAACGTTAAACTTAAATTTAAAATTAGTTAACTTTCGTTAAATTTATACTATATATCAAGTTTATACTATACTATAAATATTTATACTATAAAATTACTATAAAATACTAATATATATAGTATACTATGTATATATATAATAATACCATATTTAAACTATAAAATCAAATTTTTCGAAATTTAACTTTGATCAAGACTGCAATAAATTTGAAGTAACCAATACTAATTGTAAATACACCACTCTTCCTTAACTTTCATCCCTCCGTTTCAACAATTTTAAATTTCAAAAATTTAAAATCTACGTATCAAAATTTAGAAGTTAATGCTCCTCTCAAATTCTTCTCTCGTTAACAATAAATTTCTATTCAACGTACAATATCTATCGTCAATTTTACATCGTGGTCGTACGAAAAACGTCCGAAATTGATACAAGGGACGAACCAGGTCGTCGCATTTTTCCTGTTTTCGTTTCTCCCCGATCGCGATGCAAGTGCGCACGTTCTTTCAGAAAGGAATGCACCGCAGCCACGTGCAAACATTCCAAAGCTAACGTCATCTCCGTGCATACCGACACGGCCCATTGAGCTCGCAGCGAGCGCACCTCTATGCAACGTGTTCACCGGTACGCGCAACCTTCTCGAGAGAGAAACCCTCCGAGAGGTCCTTGAAACACGAAGAGGCGCGGAATGATCCTGCGTAGCACGAGTCACACTGGAAGGGGGAGGTGGGAGGGGGAGGAAAAACGCTGTTCCATCGGGGCGTAAATGAATTTCTCGGATAACTATTAGCGTCGAAATTAATCGCGTTATCTATTTTCCACAGTACCGCCCTCTCACTCGATTCATCGGCTCGTTGTACATTTTGTAAATAACAGATGCGTCTGCATCTTTTTACCGATCGTTCGCTGATGAAATCGCGTAACGACGGTGACTGCGGAGTAAATGCAAACGAGTCTCGGTGATTAAGTTCACCACGGGACGATAGACAGGGTATCCAAGAATAGTCTTGGTGAACGGCGACGTGACTGGAAGTGACAAAGATGGAAGTGATCCGCGCCGACGGCACCGATAGTTTTATGATACGGTGTTCGCGCACGATAGAAACTGGAGTTGCAAGTTTCTAAGTAGATTCTGCTAGTCATTCGTTCGTTAACACGTGAATTTTGCGCGTCTTATGTATGCGTTGTTATTTATTTGCGACGTATCATGGTACTGACGCCATTGTATCGAAGATCTTCAGACAAAGTGAGTGCTGAGAATTCCTGAGATGAATTATTTATGGTATCGCTCAAATTCGACAGATAAAATATAGATATTAAAAAATATATATGTTAAATAAAATTAAACGAAAATTAAAATTTAATGTATATAGAATATTGATATTAAAAAATATATATATTAAATAAAATTAAATAAAAACTAAAATTTAATATTCAATGTATATAGAATAGATATTAAAATATATATATATTAAATAAAATTAAACAAAAATTAAAATTTGAAGTATATAGAATATAGATATTAAAAAAAATATATTAAATAAAATTAAATAAAAATTAAAATTTAATGTATATAGAATATAGATATTAAAAAATATAAATATATATATTAAATAAAATTAAACAAAAATTAAAATTTAAAGTATATAGAATATAGATATTAAAAAATATAAATATATATATTAAATAAAATTAAACAAAAATTAAAATTTAAAGTATATAGAATATAGATATTAAAAAATATAAATATATATATTAAATAAAATTAAACAAAAATTAAAATTTAAAGTATATAGAATATAGATATTAAAAAATATAAATATATATATTAAATAAAATTAAACAAAAATTAAAATTTAAAGTATATAGAATATAGATATTAAAAAATATATATATTAAACAAAATTAAATAAAAATTACAATTTAAAATATACAGAATATAGATATTAAAAAATATATATATTAAACAAAATTAAATAAAAATTAAAATTTGAAATATACAGAATATAAATATTAAAAAATATATATATATATTAAAATATAGATAAAGATATTAACAACCCTTATTTTCTACATACCACCCCTGAAGGAGAGAAGATTTCGACCAAATGCAAAGTGATCAAAAATATTTAAAAATCAATATTTGAAATCCCTCGTCTCGGAATATCGCTGATTCTAATTTTCCACATATTTTGAGCAAATGTAACAGTTTTCGTTTCTAATTTCATTTGAAATGGACATCGAAAAAGATTTTGACGAGACGACTCTATGCAAAGGAATGTTGTCATTCAAAAATCCTGGAAGGAACAAGTTACGTTCACTGTGACGTGTGCAACTTGTATAAACAAGAAATTCTATCACCTTGTGATCTGGATTTCGTAGGGATACCTCAGATCGTCGTTTCTTAGGAGGATGTGGACTAGAAGAAGTGGAAGAGGGTGAGAAGGACTCGCGTTACAAACGAAGCCGACACCCACCTGTGTCCGGCTCTCTTTTGACTTTTCCACTTTTTTTTCTTACCTGTTCCTCTTTCCCTTCTTCCTGCCACGTTTTACATTCTTCCCGACGTTCATCCAATTCCATGTGCGTCCTGGAAACGAAAGTCAAGTTGAATTAGCCATTCGTTACTTAATATGGAAGATCTTGATTTTATAATAGATTTGGCGATTTCCAGATTTAAACTTATTTACTGCGTGAGTCTCAGTAAGCAAGCTCTAGTAAAGATTGAACGATTATGGTTTAACGATGAAAATTTAAAAAAATCTTTTAACGTTCATCTAATTTCAATGTTCAGAGAGAATTTAAAAACAATTTGTACAGCGAATTTCACAAAGACATTGCAAAGAGAAAATTTCAATTCTCAAGAGATCACGATGAATCTCCAGTCGTGAAACAAATTTTCAACGTTCTTGGAGATGTTTGAATCTTTACAATTTCTTTGGAAAGAAAGAACCAAATTGGGGACTTTACGCTTAATCCTTCAAGTTCATGAAATTATCAAGATTCTGAAGGTTTAACGCTGATTGAGGAGCATGTTACTTAAATTAAAAATACACTCATCTTTATTAGATAAAAATACACTCTTGTGCCCTTTGTAAGTAAACCAATCATTTTGTTATCAAATATAAGATTATCTGTACAGTACACTATGATATGTATAAAAAAAAATTATTTGTACAGTACGCTACTATATAAAAAAAAAAAGATTATCTGTTCAATACACTACTATATAAAAAATATATAAAAAAAATATATAATTATCTGTAGAGTGCACAGCTATATAAAAATATAAGATAAAAAATATAAGATCATCTGTACAGTACATTGCTCTCTCTCTCTCTCTCTCTCTCTCTCTCTATATATATATATATATATATATATATATATATATATATATAGATATCTATATATATATATATAAAAGTTATCTGTACAGTACACTACTATATAAAAAAAAAAATAAGATTATCTGTACAATACACTACTATATATAAAAAAAATCTGTACAGTACACTGCTATATAAAAATATAAGATAAAAAATATAAGATCATTTGTACAGTACACTGCTATATATAAAAAAAAAAGATTATCTGTACAATACACTACTATATAAAAAAAATAAGATTATCTACAATACATTATTATACATAAAAAGAAAAAATATAATTATCTATACAGTACACTGCTATATATATATAAAAGATTATCTGTACAGTACACTACTATATAAAAAAAAAAAAAATAAGATTATCTGTACAATACACTACTACATAAAGAAAAAAAAAAAATAATTATCTGTACAGTATACTGCTATATAAAAATATAAGATAAAAAATATAAAATCATCTGTACAGTACACTGCTATGTATAAAAAAAAAAATTATCTGTACAGTACACTGCTATATATATAAAAAAAAAAATTATCTGTACAGTAGTACGCTAGGACTAAACGTTCAAAGAATTAAAATGAATTCCATTTCCTTTTCACGAAATTACGCCGATTCAGAAAATATCGATAATTTTCTATCTGTCTGTACGAACAATTTCAATGTAATATTCGCGAGTCACGCGGCCGAGAAACTTGACAGAATCAGCCCTCGTCGTTCTCCCCTCAGGCGGGAAGATTTTCCGGAATCAGGACGCGCCAGGCGACAAAAGAAAGAGACGTAGACCTTACGAAGATTTCGTAGGATCCGTCGGTTGGGCAGTTACCGACGATATTGCCGCGTTTTTGCATCGGCACGAGCATTAAGGCGAACGACGAACGTGCACACACGGGGGTTAGGCTGGGCGTCTATCTCAAGGAGAGGCGAGATTACTGATTTTGTACGCCCCGGGGCATTCATTCCACTCTAATGTCTCGCTTCCTCGTCTGTTTACACTGTCGGGCTGCTGCCCCCTGGTTGCTCCTCCATCGCGAGCGGATGAAAGTGGAATAACGGAAGGAAAAAAGGAAACGCGCATTACACACGTGTTTGCCCGCTTCTTCGTGAGATGAAAACCTTCGTCTTATTTCCTTATCTCTTATTTTCCACGGAATGCGCGACACGTTCCCGCATGGTCATCCACGGTCGCTCGTGGTTTTTTTTACCCGTCGCGATCCTTGGTATGCGTCGATCGAAAATAAAAAAGGCGCGAATTAGAAAAGAGGTTCTAATGGAAGACTCTTTTCGGAGATAGGCTGGTTTTAGACCTATAATATATGGAGAAGTTTTTTTTTTTTTCTTTCTTGGTTTTGTGAAATCGGAGGCTAAAATTTGAGGCTCAAGTGAACTTTAAGTTGAGTTGCGGAATAAAGAAAATTGCGAGGAGTTATGACAATTATTTCTTTCTTTTTTCTTTGAACCTTTATGGAAATTTTGGAATGTGGATTTGTTAAAATTTTGGTGTGAAAAATAAATAGAATATTGTCGTGTAATTGTGACATTTTTTTTTTTTTTGTTGAATTTGTATAAATACGTATTTCTTAAACTGTACAAATACTTTTACTAGGGTTATTAGGAATTTTTATTTAGAAAAAAATACTGTACAAATCTTGTACTAGGGTTATTAGGAATTTTTATTTAGAATATTGTGTTATATGATTACGACTATGTATTGAAAATATAGTTTGAATTTTTATGAAAATCATAAATAAACGGCGGACTTTTTTCGAGAATAATAACGTAATAAAAGAAACAAAAGCTTGGTGGAAAATTGTTTCAGGATGTTAAAATGATAGTGTGGAAAAATATTATACTCCGATTAATATCTATTTCATATGTTTTTCTTTTTTTTTTTTATTCTTGTACTTCAAAATTTCCTACAAATGCACGAAAATCCGTAATTAAATGAGTAGATGTCTACGAGTTTTATTTTAAAATATTATGGTTTTTATTAATTACAATTCGTTGGAACTTTTACGAAAATAATGAGTATGAATTTTATTTAAAAATTTTATATAAAATTTTTGTAGAAATTTATCTATAATATCAAATTACAAAAGATATAAAAAAACAAAAAAAAAATGTAAAGAATTCCGCACTTTTGCGTAAAAAAAAAAACTGCGTTGTCAGCGAGAATTAGATTTCATTAACTACGAATCAAACACGTGTCCGATTAAGAATTATTTTTTGTTCATTCTCAATTCTTACACAAGTGTTACAAAAACTTTCCGTAAAAAACAATAATTTATCTTCGTGATTATAATTTAGAGTTTCATGGAATGATTTATGAATTTACCTACGCAATAATTCCGCGAAAGGAATAATCCGATTAATTATTACGTACACTGATTGATACTTTGTCGTATTATTGAAATCGACTCACTTGTATTAGAAACTGAAAAAAAAAACTGACGAAAAAATTCTGTCAGAAATCCATGGCGTTATATTTCATACGAAGTATTCAATTCAAATGAATATTGAATTTCAAGTCTTTTTTTATTTAATTTTGAATTCACTGTCTCGTGAAACTGCAGTTTGCACTTAAACTGTTTAATGCAAAGTGGTTATGAACGCATACCTTGTACTTCTTTTTAAATTTTCAATATATGGATGTCATCTCGAAGAATTAAAATTAAGAAATGTTTTTTACAAAGTGACGCTACACTTTCATCAATAATGCTATATCGTGATTTTAATTCTTAATTGAAGTTTGTTAAACTCGATATCGCTAGTCTACATACTGCGAAAAATTAATAATTCAATTTATAAACTCGTTAAACAAACAATTTTTCTAAAGTAAGTGGATATTGTTAAATCTCTCTAAAGAAAAGATAAAAAAAACAAAGACTTATTCAAATTAAAAATCTGGAAACTAATGATTATCGTAAATGATTCACTTGGTATTTCTACAACAATGTATAATGTGAATGAAATACATGAGTGAATCAATATAGTATAGATAGACTTATATGTATAAACACATAAGTTTCACGATACAGAGAATCTTATTTATTTTTATTAAAACGTATTACAGCCTCCAGAAATTAAAATTAAAAAGTATACTTTAAAAAAAAAAAAACACTTTCAAATCAAAGAAAACACCAAGTCCCGTGAAAAAGGAACAAACGTTGCAAGAATCGTGTAAAGAAAATCACATCGTGAAACGAGCCAACAAAGTTAATCGATACTCGTATCTCGCGCGCGCCGATTACACGTGTCAGTCAAGCTCACGGGGCTCTCGTCCGGCATTATGCACGAAAATGAGAGCGGCTCTCGTCGGATCTTGGGGCGCGAAGCCTCGTTGTACGGTAAAACTAATCAAGCTTCTGGAATTAGCTCGTCCACGAACAGCGTGGAGTGCAAAAGGAAAAAAAAAAAAAAAAAAAGGGAAGAAAGAATGGAAATAAAAAAAAAAGAGGAGGGAGGCAACAACAGCGACCGAGAGAACATGAAATTTTCCTCGGGGGGGCACAGCGGGTCGTCGCCTTAAAAAAAAGAAAAATCAGTGGGCCCCAATTTTTATTCGAACCTTCTTCTCCCTGTTGCTCGTTTTCGCCGGCCACCGCGTTTTATTTTCTTCCCTCTTTCCCTTGGACGCGAGTCGCTCATGGAATTCTTCGGCTCCATGAATGAACCTCGAGTCCGAGGCATCATTAATTAAACTTTCGATGCTACTGGGCTAGCGGTACTCAACTCGTTTTGTGAAAATGTTGCCTCTCGTTTAGGTCGTTTGATGAAAATGCCTGGCCCTTTGAATTCGCGTTTTATAAAGATCCTAAGAGTCTTTCGATTCCTGTTGGATCTTTGATTATTCCTGTTGCCACCCACTAAATTTCAGATGATGCCAACGTTTGAAGTGGAGGAATTTATTTGCATTGTTGGCATTAGAGTGATAAAAAAAAAAAAGGATTTGAAATTTTGTAGATATACGATATGGCTCGTTCTTTGAGGCTTGAACTATTTTTTGAAAAACATAGGACACTTCTGTATACTCAATTAACAAAGAAATATATCCTTGTAATATATACCTACTACGCAACAAAGTATTAATTTGTAAAGTATTAATGTACTAATTTTATTATAAAATGCAGTCAACTACGATAAATATTGAATTTTAAGTACTGAGTACCAAAAATAAGAAATAAAATCAAATCCTATAATAACATAAAATATATCCAGATAAATCCTATAATTCTATAATAACATTCTATAACTCTATAACATTCTATATGTCTATATAAATAAACTTTGGAAGCAGAAGTGTACGTCTTCGTACCATTCTGGAAAAACACTGAAAATGCGCCATCTTTCTTCACGTCGCATCCTCAGAACTAAATATATCCTTGTAATATATATCTATTACGCAACAAAGAATTTGTAAAGTATTAATGTACGAATTTTATTATAAAATGCAGTCGACTACGATAAATATTGAATTTTAAGTACTGAGTACCAAAAATAAGAAATAAAATCAAATCCTATAATAACATAAAATATATCCAGATAATATATATATATTATCTGGATATATTTTATATATATATAAAATATATCCAGATAAATCCTATAATTCTATAATAACATTCTATAACTCTATAACATTCTATAATTCTATAATAACATATAATATGTCTATATAAATAAACTTTGGAAGCAGAAGTGTACGTCTTCGTACCATTCTGGAAAAACACTGAAAATGCGCCATCTTTCTTCACGTCGCATCCTCAGAACTAAATATATCCTTGTAATATATATCTACTACGCAACAAAGAATCTGTAAAGTATTAATGTACTAATTTTATTATAAAATGCAGTCGACTACGATAAATATTGAATTTTAAGTACTGAGTACCAAAAATAAGAAATAAAATCAAATCCTATAATAACATAAAATATATCCAGATAAATCCTATAATATATATGTATATAATATATATATCCAGATAAATTCTATAATATATATATAATATATATATATATTATCTGGATATATTTTATATATATATAAAATATATCCAGATAAATCCTACAATTCTATAATAACATTCTATAATTCTATAATAACATATAATATGTCTATATAAATAAACTTTGGAGCAGAAGTGTACGTCTTCGTACCATTCTGGAAAAACACTGAAAATGCGCCATCTTTCTTCACGTCGCATCCTCAAAACTAAATATATCCTTGTGATATATACCTACTACGCAACAAAGAATTTGTAAAGTATTAATGTACTAATTTTATTATAAAATGCAGTCAACTACGATAGATATTGAATTTTAAGTACTGAGTACCAAAAATAAGAAATAAAATCAAATCCTATAATAACATAAAATATATCCAGATAAATCCTATAATATATATAATATATGTATATAATATATATATCCAGATAAATTCTATAATATATATAATATATATATATATTATCTGGTACGTCTTCGTACCATTCTGGAAAAACACTGAAAATGCGCCATCTTTCTTCACGTCGCATCCTCAGAACTAACTGTTCGCCAACAACAATCCCATTACCAGACCAATTATCCAAAAGTTCAACCTCCCTTCAGGTGACTTCTGTATCCTACAGTATTCCAACCTATACCGTTAGAAACACAGTGGAAACGAGGAGCAGAACAAGAATACCCTCGAGTAAGAATAAAAATAAAAAGAAGAAGAAGAAGAAGAAGAAGAAGAAGAAGAAGAGGAGGAGAAGGAGAAGGAGAAAAGTATCTGCGTCGGCTCGATCAAGCGTCGATGACTGGACAAGTTTCCACGATCCCGGTAGAGCCGAGAAATGGCGGTTGAGGCGACAGCGTCTCCCGCCCATCTTCTTCTCAGCGCGCCACTGGAGACCACGCCGCGTCGCGTCGGGGGCAAATTAGGTAAAAACAAAACCACCTCACCCTGCTCCTTCGTCTCCTCGAAGAAACGAGATAGCAGGGAAGAACGGCGAAGGAGATCGGAAAAGGCGAGAGAAGAGGTGTTGCAGAAGCATCGCCGAGCCTCATTGTGAACGATAATGGGGGGGGGCTTCCAGTAATTAAGTTCGAGTTCGAGATCGAAGCGCGAAAAATCTGGCGACCAGGAGGATCTCCTCGACGTGTTACGTGTTTCCGATTGTTCGAGCGTAGTCACTGAAGGCTACGAGGTGATTCGTCTCGCACGCCTTCTGAGAGATTCTCCTCCGTTATGTGTTCCGAAGTTTCTATGGTTCTTTTCTGTTTTCGGTTTTTTCTTTTTTCTTTTTTTTTTTTTTTTTTTTGAGGAGGTGTTGATTGTTTCAGACGATGAGGAGTTACTTCGGTGTTCGGTAGTTTCTTTAGATCTTCTCGGAAGGATGTAGTTGGATCATTTTTTATGAGGAGCTAATTAACAGAGCTGCGGATTTTTGTTTGTGTGGTTACTTTGAATCGTGAAATTGCACGTAGTGTGAAGAAACGTTGTTGAAACGTGCTATATAGATTTTCAATTTTACACTTTCATTTGGAATTTTGCATTCTATTTTGTGTTTTATATTCACTACGACTGAGATTGTTACAATGGAAACTCAGTTAATTTAATGTCCGATAACATCAGTTAAGATATTGCAAAAAATAGAACATAAGTAGAGTAACCTGTTTCTATTATAATAAATTTCTGTTCAAGTTTCTTTCGAAAATACAAAATCACACGAAGTGTGATCTAGTAATGCAATCTGGCAACGACTTTATAGCTATCAACTTTTTGAGCTCTATTAATCACGTCTTCAAGTTTCTTCACAGTCGCATTTCATTTCTTCTAGATTCCAGCAATCATCAATCATCAACATTGAAACGCAATAACGCGTTGGACAAAATTTGCAATAAATTCTGAATATTTCTTTCGATATAACTGATCTTTATAGTTACAAATTCCTCAGCTATATAGATACTTATCTTTTGTCAAACCAGTGGCTGAAGATTGCTTCGGCAAAGTAAACGTAGCACGCACTTCAAAATATAAAAGAACATAAACGGAGATTATCCCAACAATTTCAAGGGACAAAAAAGATCGGACAATTTGCTGGAGCATTACGCAAACCTTCTCTGTTCATATAAGAAGAAAATTACAACATGGTTTCCATCGTTGACGGGTTAATACATTCCTTGCCGGCGAGTTCAGGAAAAACTGTCTTCGGTAGCCGATTTTTGTACGCAATAGCTCAAACAAACACAAAGTGCTCGTTTTTTTGTTCAAACTGCAATTTCACTCGTAGAATAATATTCTCGATTTCAATCTAAAAAAAAAAAAAGAAAAAAATTGAGTACCAATCAATGACACACACGTATAATTTTTTTATCGCGCACGCTGCGTCATCGATAAGAAATGAAGTTAATCGAACGAGCCATTCTTTCGTTCCTTTTCTTCCTCTCACAATGATATCATCCGTTAGATTCTGAAATTCATTATACCTTTCTTATGTTCTTCGATTCTGAAACACAATTACACGTGGCTTCCAATTTTTAATAACTGATAGAAAATATTTCCAATAAATTTTCTCAGTGTTTCCTTTCGACTGTTAACGCTTGTTTATTCACTTCTATTCACTTTCTATCGTCACGTGTCATCTGAATTCTGAATTTCAACAATCATTAATCTTCACTGATACCTATTCCTCGACTTTGAAACACAACAATTCATATATCTCCTGATACTATCAGTAATTAGGGTACCCGACAATTCGGGTTCGGTTCGAATCGGGTAATTTTCTCGGGTTCGGGTCGGGTCCCGAATGTTTGCGACACTCGGGTACCAAAATATTACATTACCGGTATCAGAGTGATAATTTTTCAATCGGATTTTACATTTATTCTTTCAAATTTATAAATATTTTTGTATAAATATTCTGTATAAGTGAAGTCAAATTTTGCAAATCCACAAGTAAAGAAAACAGTTGGTAATATTGTTGGATTCTGTGTAATGGAGTCATTTGCAATTTAGAAGACTTTATTCCCTTACAGTCATGGTCGTATATGAAATAGAATGATTTACAATAGTTTAGAATGTCTTGGAATATGATGAATGTCTAATGCTTTTAACGACATAGAATGTCTCTATAATGATTTAGAATTTTGTTAGCGATATAGAATGTCTTTATATATAAGGAGTTAGAATGTTTTATGAGTAGGAATGTCTCTAAAGCATGTCCTTATATATATTTGGTTATCGTCAAGTAGAAGGGGAAGGAGCATAGATGACCAACCATTGGATCTTGCCCTTATGACTAACTATTCACAGTTCACTTTTATGTGGACTGTTACCGGTATCGGTATAGAGTGATAATTTTTCAATCGGATTTTACATTTATTCTTTCAAATTTATAAATATTTTTGTATAAATATTCTATATAAGTGAAGTCAAATTTTGCAAATCCACAAGTAAAGAAAACAGTTGGTAATATTGTTGGATTCTGTGTAATGGAGTCATTTACAATTTAGAAGACTTTATTCCCTTACAGTCATGGTCGTATATGAAATAGAATGATTTACAATAGTTTAGAATGTCTTGGAATATGATGAATGTCTAATGCTTTTAATGACATAGAATGTCTCTATAATGATTTAGAATTTTGTTAGCGATATAGAATGTCTTTATATATAATGAGTTAGAATGTTTTATGAGTAGGAATGTCTCTAAAGCATGTCCTTATATATATTTGGTTATCATCGTCAAGTAGAAGGGGAAGGAGCATAGATGACCAACCATTGGATCTTGCCCTTATGACTAACTATTCACAGTCCACTTTTATGTGGACTGTTGTTAGCTTATTGTCAGTATTTGGATACATTCAATAATATTGTCCGGGTTGGTCATCCAACAATATTATATGAAAATTATTTTATTTTAAAGTAAAAAACTGCGAAGTTTTCAACTTTTTGGGGTGGCTGTTACAACGTTGCCATCGTCTGACAACAAGCTTTCTTTTATTTGGGTTTCCTTTTTAGTCAGTCGAAGAGCAGTTGAAATTGTCGTCGCAGTTATACACGCATCTTTTTCTTTCAAGTTAATTTAGTATACATTGTATACGTGAGTTTTATTTTCTATTTATTTCCGAGCTCTTCGGTCGAAAACCACTCAAGATTGTTTACTGACTGATGTAGAATTGTAGCTGTGTAACTTAACAAAACCGATAGTTCCGCATAAATAAAGAAACGCTAACTTACTCTTTTAGAAAACATACTTTCCCCAAAGTAAAAACAATAATATAATTTACACTTTACAATCAATCGGAAATCATTATTCAAGTATTCATTTAATAGAGTCGCAAACAAGCTGCATTAATTATGTCGTTGAGTAAATACTCTTACTGTGCCTGCTTTTCTTTTTTATCATTGACAATGGCAGCAATGTTGTAAATTCAATTGAAAGATTGAAGAAAGAATAAGTGTAAAATCACCCGACTCGCGACGTAATACTCGCATAATAAAATTCTACTAATAACTATTAGATTTCCAATAATATCCTGAACGTTTCATTTCAACTTCGACGTGTCAGTGTCCTCGTTCGACTCGTTCCCAAATTCGCCTTCCTTCTCTCCTTTCCCCTCGCCGGCCGTGATTTCTTCGTACGTTAAATCCGGTAGCTGATTGCGATCCGACACGGAACGATCGTAACAGCCAGATAACTCTCCGTGCACGATCGCTAAACAAATGATCCGGATCTCGAGGCGAGCGAGATGCTTTTAATTAACCAGCGCCACGATGACGTGAGCCTATTACCAACGAGACGTCGTCGTATTTGTCGTCACAGTCTTTTTCTTCCATTTTTCTCTCCTCTCCCCGATTAAATCGTCCACCGTGGAGTAGAGCCCGGCACAATCACCGTTTCGATAGTACATTGTTCTCGGAATGTTGCCCGATCTTCTCTTTTTTTGCGTTTCGCCGAGGGATCGGCTGGCTCGCCACGTGAAATCCAACGAAATCTTCACGTTCGTTCGTTTCACGATGCATCGGTCACGGGTCTCGCTGGAAATACAAACAGTTGCGGTATTTATAGTGATTCTGGACGTGCTGGTGGCGACTCGTGAATGATCTCACCGTTCAATTGTTAATATTAGAATCATTAGAACAGTGAGTCTCCCTTTGTAATATTTTCGTAATCGGTGTAATCGGTGTTTTGTATAATTCGTGTTTCTGGAGAATTGAGAACGATTCTTTGCGAAAACGTTGGAACGAAGTTATTAGTGTTAGGTTGTGCATTTTCATTTTGATCACAATTATAAATAGAAATTTTACACTACAGTTGATGATATCTGAAAATCTACGATGTACAATAAGGAATTTTGAAATGGATTCTAACGTGTGAAGCATTCTAATTATAATTTAATATTATAGTTTCAATAATTATCTAATAATTGATAATAAATGTTATCGACAATGTAAGACAAATCCAAAATACGTAAAAATGTTGAGAAATTGAAATTGAAACGACATAAAAATATTTTACAAAACAAAATTGTACGTTCCCTAACATCAAAACCTAAATAAATAAATAAATAAATAAATAAAAGATGTTAAAGACATCAGAAAAAAAATCTCTTACGATTAATGAAAGATTTTCGGCCACAATTTTACAGTCAATTAAATAACTCCAAAATTAAAATGTCAATTATCGATTATTATCCAAATAATAATATTATATTATACAGCTATTATATCACTGTATAAAATAACGCATATTACTATAACCTAGCATTACTCAAAGATAAATTTCAAACGGACATGCGAACGCAAAAAGTTGCAAGTAATTTTCCCAGTCGGAATAAAAGTCGGCCCTCCGGGGCCGTTCGTTAAATTGTCACAAACGCGTCTACTCTTAAGTATATCAACGCTGATGGTCGATCGAGAAAACAATGAAGACCGGTCGGCTCCGTTCCCCAGTTGGGTTGATTAGTCATTATCTAGATAGGTGGTGCATCATGCCGATCTTCTGCCGTGTAACAGGTAGCGAGGCGAGATCGGCGGCGAACGGCCATTGTTGTGCCCGGGAAAAACTCGAATCTACCGGGTAGCAATGGGGGGAGGAAAAAAAACGACGCCGAGAAAGACGGAGAGAAAAAGAGGTGGCGTGGAGAGTGGCGGAAAAAGAAGAAAAAGGCCGGGAGAGCCTCTCGTTTGAGGTAGCCGCCGGCTCATTCACGTTTCGAAATGAGATCGTCTCCTTTCTCTCTCGTACGATCGACCCTCTTCCTCTGTTCTTTCTCGCTCTTTAATTCTTCTCTTTCTATTCAATGTTTCTCCCCTTTTTGCCTCCGTCGTATCACGATCCTCCTCGTTGCATATTAGAATCCTTTCCAACGCCTTCGGACCTTGAGTTGCGTCACGAAGTTAAGCGAAAAAATTGCCGGACAGGCGGAGGGATCGAAATTTCCGAGGGTCCCTGCGAATCGCGGTCTTTTACGCGTTTTTCTAAGTTTTTCGCACCATAACTGAGCAAGTGGAGTCTAAATTTACGAAACTAAGTTGAACAAATTTCTTTTCAAATAGCTACTTATCTGTCACAACGTTTGACAACTTTTTAGGTCCTGTGTGTTCACAGAGACACACGAGCCTGCATGAAATTTCGCAGTTCAAGTATCTAATACCAAACAATCTAATTTTTCATCGATTCGTCAAAAAATATTGAGAACCACAGTGCACAAAATCGACATATTACGATTCACGAAAATAGAGATATTTAGGCGTTATTATTTACAGAAAAATTTAATTATTACACTATGTAGGTACCTATGACTATCGATAAATATATTATTAAAGAATATCACTCGTTTGAATTCAATAATTTGCAAGGGTGCGAATTATATCATTAAGTACAACGATGCAGTTACATGTCATGTTATATCACTATATAACGAAGAAAAATGGAAGAACGATCGCTTTGGACTTACTCGAAATTATATTTTTAATATAATATATAATATATATTTATAATATAATATATGGAATAAATTTCTTCCCAGAGATTTCAATCCATCCACAATAGTAATATACCAAAGAATCCAGTTTTCCGACAACTGAAGAAAGAAAAGAAAAGGAAAAAACAAAGACCACGGTTCACCAAATCGATTGTACTCCAAAAGAAAGAAGGAAAGAAAAAAAGAAATTAGAATCGATGGTTGACAGCGAGATCGGAACAAAGGCGAAGGAAGCGGTGCGCGGTTGCTGGTCCGAGGCTGGTAGCGCGTGATGGCGTCATTTCCTTGTCAGCCGTTTCCGGTGCAAATTAATTTATCAAGCAGCGAGCCACTCCTGCGACGACCAAGCCTTTTCGTTGGTCGCGGCTCGTCGTTCGCCTGGACCAGCCACGAAATTACGTTCGCTTTTTTGTTCGAGGCCATCCTTAAATTAGGAGCCAATTGGTCCGCGCGCCCCGCTGATACTCTCTTTCTCTCTTTCTCGCGCGCTGTTCCACCGCCGAAGAAAATTGGATTTCGTGCCTCGGTGTCCGGGCTCGGGGACGAAATCGCGGCAAGATTGATGAGCATCGTCGCCGTAGGAAGCACCGGAGGAAATTTTTTCGAATCGTGTGTACGCAGGAGGGGCGGACGCGCGAGTCCACCGCGCCGAGCCACGCTTTCTTGCCGCCGCCGCCGCCGCCGCCGCTTTTGCCTTCGTCCCCTTCCCCCCTCCGTTCGATGAAAACGCATCTTCGTGCTTTGTTGCCCTCTTGATTTTGCTCTCTTTGTCGACACTGCTTTTTCACATTCTTTCTTTCTTAGCCTTGGTCTGCTTAAGGTTGGTAGTCAATGTGTGTCCTCTTTAGACTTTTGTAAAGTTCAGGGACTACTGTAATTTGAAAATGCACGTACAGAGTGTTACAATAAATAATGGTAAATTGTTATACTTTAAGAATTCACGTGTTCACAGGTTCAATGAAATTATACATATGGCCGCGATTTATACTCGAACGAAGCTATTGATTTTGATGATTTTTATGAATTTGATGATTACATTATCTATTAAATAAAATTGAGGTTACTTATCGTACAGTATTCAATCTTCACAAAAAAAAAAAAAAAAAAAAAAAAAAAAAAAAAAAAAAAAAAAATGCAAGTTATACGCACGTCAACAAGTGATTGCTAATTGATTCTATACTTTCTTTCCAACAATATGTCCGCTTCTCGTAGGGATGACAGCGCGACCTATCGACCTATCGAACTATCGAACTATCGAACCTTTGAATGTTGTAAATTTATCAACTTACTCGCAGATACAATCTTGTTCAAACAACTGTTCATTATTCATTCCTTCAACAAGTTCACATCGGCAACATTTAAATAGCCAAACTTTTGAAATGAAATGTTTTCTTCCTTACCAACCGACCTTTGTGACTTTCTCGAGCCCTGAAAATACCCTGCAACGCATTAGCCTTCAATTTAAATAATTGAAAATTATAATTAAAATTCAAACAACAATTCGTTTCGTTTAAATGAAAATTACAATTCGCACCGCGAATCACGAGCGTGATCAAATTTTAACCACTTGGGCTGGCAACCGATTGCGGACCATAACGAGCGACCGAACCGTACAAACGATATATATCACTGGACAGAAACGATCGAAAATTACTAAATTTTATTATTCGTTTCGCCTAAATATATACCTGAAAACTGAGTAAATTCCAGCGCAAGAGGTCAAATTTGCGAAACGAGGGAAGACGAAAATCACGAGGAAAAGTGCTCGGCGTGCAATGAATTTTCATTTCGGTGAGACGGAGATCATTGAAATAAAAGGGGGAAATGATATATTACGTTGGTTGATATTTACATCGACAAAGCGGATATTCGGCAAGAATATTCTGCATGGGGGCGCGAAAACGTGACAGAGAATGAGAGGTGACCGGAGGCGAGAGACCGAGGCGCGCGCGAAGTCGAGAATTCACTTTGACGGGAGCGTAAGCGGGTGCAATTAGGATGGTAGGAAGTTTCCACGGCGAGATAGGCGAGGCGAACGCGCGTTACCACGGATATATTCCCCGTGGAAACCGTATCTCATTAATTGCCACTAATAATAGGTGAGCATCGCGGACGACGTCGACACGTGCTTTCGCTTATTTATAGTCAGGTGGGATCGGTCTTTACACCCGATGGCATCCGTGAAAATGGCGGAACACATCCGTACAGGACCGAAAACCCGCCAATTGAGACATTTCTGCTGGATCTAGCCTTGACTGATGCACTGCACTTATGTGTGTCTCATCTTCGTTTCCGTGATTTAATATTTTTCATCGAAAGGAATCATTTTAATCGTCAATACGAGTATTAGTATAGAAGAGATTGCATCAGTAGATCAGATTGTAGAATTATATTAGTAAATTAAGATTGAAAAAATATCGGTAAATCAGCGATGAATAGAATAGATTTTTTTTATACATTTGTGCTTGAAACTTGATGACTTGGTGTTTTACAATACATATAAAATTTCCAGAGTAGAATGAGTATATTCGTTCTAGTATTTCGTAAGTCCTTTTCGATTAATTATATCTAGAAGAATATTTATAATTGTATGTAAAATATATTATTTACAATACTATTATATTATAATTAATAATATTATTATTAATATGTATATATTTACAATACTAACCAGAGTGGAATGAGTATATTCGTTATAGTATTTCGTAAGTTCTATTCGTTTAATTATATCTAGAAGAATATTTATAATTGTATGTAAAATATATTATTTACAATAATATTATTAATATGTATATATTTACAATAATATTATTATTAATATGTATATATTTACAATGTATTATTTACAAAAATATTTATAATTGTATGTAAAACATATTATTTACAATAATATTATCTATAAATATCTACCAAATATGTAAAATAATAATTTAGTGATGAATTAATCATTGAAGTATCTAACATTTGCCTTGTCGTTTAAGAAATGAATGATTTAATATACAAAGACAAGTACTCTTATGGTAACAGTAACAAGAATTGAAATTATCATATTATGGTATCAGAAATCATTAAAAGAAAATATTAAAAATGTTCAGAAATTTCGAGTTGTCATAAATATATTATGAGAACAAATAACATAAATTAAAGGTTCGAGCCAGACTACTTGTAAGATACTGAATACTCATTACTAAATTAAAAATTTTTATGCAAATTCACACCTTTGACAATGCATTACCTTTGAGAGAATAGAATTTTGATAGAAAATTGTTTTACACATCTATTAAACGTTGTAAAGAACTGTACTTTGGATATTTTATTGTCTTTTAACATTATGTGCATTATTTGCACTATAAAATTCCCCACAAATATATAAAAATCTATTCATCACTACTGTTATCAAACACTACTGTAACTCTAAAAGATTTTCAAAACTTTACATACTTACCAACACATTCATTTACCCAAAAACTTTATCAGTTTTTGCAGATTCCTACGCATACCTATAAAATTCTTAATAAAAACCTGCCGGATCAAAAAATTTAAACTAATTGTCACAATATGATCCATCAAGGCTTTCAAAGTGAATTTGAAAGTCCGAAGTGGCATGTACGTACGACACAAATTTGCAAAATTTCAGAAAAGTCTTATATTCCGTCCTAATCCGTTGGTAATCAAAATATTTATTTATTTCTAATTTTTCAACACGCCAGCAACAGTAGATTATCGTAGATAACCAATTACTAGAAAACGCCAACAATCCGCCTTTTTTTCCGTTAATATGGCCTTGGTTGAAAGGTAAAAGTTATTTGCTGCTCGTGCTTAATCCCATAATCCGTTTTCCCTGTGTACATAACCGTCTGTGGTAGCTGTTATTAAACAGTCCCATGGGACCAATGGCAAGACAAATGACTACAACAGACAGAACAGTAGTTACAACAGAATTCTTCATATTTTTTCTGTTTAAATATATTATAAATTGTGCATGTACCGAAAGGTAAATCGCTTGGTTATAAATATGTCAGAAATATCTTTGCCTCTTCATGCCTGCGAAATATCTTCTAACTCCTTGGATGTTCGTCTAACACAATGGATGTTCGTCTTATGATCAATTTTTATCTCTTGCCATTGCTTTCACTTTCATTTTGTTCATAGTTTAACCTTCCAGAAAAATTGATTTATTTAGGTATAAGTTCAATAAGAGAAAGATATATTGCATATTGAACGTTATAATCTTGATAACGTTTTCTTAATAATAATTCGAAAGATTTTCAAACTGTTCTGTAGATAATTGTTCAGGAAATGTTTCAGGGGAAAACTTCATTATAGTCGAGACACTGAATGAAATTCTTTTTGCATCACTTTTACATCATCACTTCCGTACAAAATTGAGGATTTTTATAGTTCTAAAAATTGTACCGTAATTTGGATTGGATGCTCTGCTCTTCAGTTTGTAAAAACTTTTCAATTGCTTTTTCAGGAAATTTCTAGATATGTTTTGATATTTTAAATTAGAATTTAATGAGAATACTTTTGATAGCCATTCTTTGCTTTTTGATATCTTTCGGAAGACTAAGGAACATTTCGACTCTATTATTATTCTACAGTACCATTATTCATAGTTAAAGAGCTAAAATATTCAGTAAAAGAAAAATTTAATATAAAATTATCTGCAGTTATTGATATGATAAAATAAGATTATACAAATATATTGTCAACTTACTGAGTTTAAACTTTATGTACATGTGTAAATTTATAGCAAAGAATTGTTATTATAGATTTAAAAATTATTAAAAAAAAATTTTAATATACATTTCACAATATTAAATACATAATTTTAATTTGTTAACTGTTCATTCAGAAAAATTACTTAAATACCTAATTTTAATTTGTAAGCTGTTCATGCAGAGAAAGAACACTTGGTTCTTACACGATGGTAATTCAATTCCTTCTTTGTAATTCTACGCTTTTACTGGAAATAACATAATTTAAATCCTATGATAATTACGAATGACCTGAATTTTTTTACAATAGTTTTAGAGTAATCTTCTTTGATAACAAAAAAAAAAAAATCATTCATTTTAATAATAAAAACGAAGAATCTAGAGATCAAACAATATCAAACAATTACGAACAATTTGAATTTTCATGCAGTAGTTTTTAGCATCCTGTTTTGATTAAATTCCAAAATTTATAATTATAGTACAAATAACAGAAATGAAGAAGTCTACAGAATCTAAGAAACCAAAAATTGGAGTAAAAACGAAGAGTCAAACGAAATTAAACACCTTTCAATCCGAACGCACGCTTTCCACAAACACTTACTTCGCCGACATGCGAATAGAAAATGAGGTTGAACTTCGTTGAAGCGTAAAATTAACCTACATTCAGTTCGAAGCGAAAGCAACGTCGATCAGCCGGAGAACCAACAGCAAACAACAACGATGACAAACAATAAACTACTTCGAACAGGGAACGCAAGCGAACCGTGAAAACTCGAGCTCGACTCCGATCGTCGAACCACACTAAACTTCAACATTCCATGATTAAGGAGATACCAACGAACTGTGTCCAATTCGTGATTAATCTCGAAATTTCTCAAGTAACACAGATACTTCGGTCTTAGTTTTATTTTATCGTCGTCTCACACTATCAAAACCATTCGCTCTTAACGATCTAGACATATGTAGATAGATAATATAACGATGAAACTCTTGAAAGGATGGATGAAGAAAAAAAAAAAAAAATGGCACCGCTTCTTGCTAGAATCGATTCCCTGATTTCTTGCGACTGAAACAAACTGCGGATAAGAATTATGAAGTGAAGTTATGTGCCTGATATTTATCAAGTAGTAGGTTTGATACTTTGGCTAATAATAATATAAATATCAATGTGGATATATTACATGTGAATGTAATGTAAATAATAATTATGTATAATTATATATAGTGAATAATTAATAATTATATATATTAAATAAAATATAATATAATATATAAAATTATAAAATTAAATTAAATATATAATAAATATAATAAATATAATATATATAATAAAATATAATATAATAAATATAATAAATATAATAAATATATAATTAATATATATATATTAATTATAATAAATAATAATAATTATATATATTATGATCTATATATAAATTATAATAATATTAGTAGGTATGGACTATAATATAATTATGTTATTAAGATATACTATAGTTGTTGGCTCAGTTTCAGATTGGTTTCAAATATAATAATACATATTTGATATAATATAAAATATAATAATAATATAAACTATACATATTATATTTTATAATTATACCTGTATATAAATAAAAATAATTATTACAATATAATTATAATTATTATAATATTATAAGTAATGGTACTTGTATGTAATATTATAACATTATAATATATTACAATATTATAATTTATTCAAAACCTATTCAATTGTGTTCATTTTTAAATTGATTTTAAATTTAACCAATGATAATAATGAGTTTCGTGGGCCACTGTACACACATAAGTGCGTACATATGTTTCGTTACGTACAAATAAAACAGTCGTCGAAAAAAACTGTTCAAATTAGCAATATATTACAGTGTGTTTTCCATTTACTTCAACAACAACAAAATTATTTACCCAAAATCTGTGATCATTCTCCAAATCTCAAGCCTTCGGTTGCCACTCTTCATTGTATCTATCTCTGAATATAAGCGTTATCGTGATGTAATACGTACGCCGACGTTTATTCCCCACTTCTCGAATCGATGTCGAGCCCCACCACGAACTGTTCAAGCTTGATTGTGAACAAGTCGGAGGCGTTACGGAGGCCGGCCAAACGAATCCCACCATCGTGAGAGCAGTTCAACGTGGGTGTTTCGATGAACCTTTGGAAACGCGCCTTTTGTTCAGGCTACCAGCCTCTCTGGATAGCCATTCCCTCTTTGAAAATTTGCCACGAGAATGTTTAAAAAGTTGCCGAAAAATTCGAAGACTAATTGGAGTGCCGTGATTTTGGAGTTTCTTTTAACGAAGCTGCTACTCATCGTGGTGAGTTTATGATCGTGTAAGTTGCAAAGCTGATCGGGAAGATCGACGTCTCTCATGTTTCGTTGTTATTTGAACACTTTTTGCTTCCTTCTTTTTTCTTTTTTTTTATTTCTCCCACAAGTTGGAGGAGGATTTCGATGTTTAAGTCAATTCAATCTTTGGGTGGCTGTCCACTGAAAACTTATATCTACTTAAGTGGTTTCTGACTTTATTCTGTTTTATCACACGTGCAAATATATTTAATTTATTTATCATACTTAATTTAGTATACTTTTATTTATTTATTATAACTATTTATTACTACCATATAAGTAATATATTGTTGGTAGTACATTTATAGTATATTATACTCCCTAAAAATCTCCTAAAATTAAACTATTAGAATTCTTTGCTATACTATATATATAAGCTATTAAAATCCTTCTGGAAAAATATTAATAATAAAAGCATTCTAAAAAATTTAACTATTTTTATTCCTTTATTTATTATTTAATAACTAGGCAGATATCTATGATTATTATAAACTATTCATTATGATTATAAACAATTAACACTCTTTTATCCAAATATTAATATATAATGAAAATTCCTTAAAACTTCACTGCTAAAAGTTCTTTTCTTCTAATCAATAAAAAATAGGCTAATTTACTAATTTTAGAAAATTTTAATTACTAAATTATTATAACATTATATTATACATAATTATATAATATATTATTATAATTATTATATTATAATATAATAATTATATAATATTACGTGTATTATATTAAAATTACTAAATTGTTATACTAACTATTCTTCAAACTAGTCAATTAACGTCTCAATAGTAAACGATCACTTTACGATGGTGCTCCATTTATAGTACAGCAGAAAACATCGAAAAATAGTCGCAGTTTCTACAACGCTAATTCTCCACGGTAAGAAAATAGTACGCGCGATCCACAAACGTCGTTGAAGCCGAGATCAAACGGGACGTATGATTGCGACACGTTTCAGAGGGGATGAAATACGACTTCCTCTTAGGAAGAAAGAGTGGCGCCGTAGCGCCCCTTCGAAACTAGAAAGAAAGAAACAAGAAGAGGAAAAGGTCCACAAGGCTCAGCACGGGATTGAGTATTACCGATCATGATGTTACGATGCGATAAATCTTGAGATTTTCCGTGTGATTACACGGTACGACACCTTTATCGAGTTAAACGTCACTTCAAACATACCTGCCTTTCCGGCTGGTTAAGGTAAAATAAACCGTTTAAAATTAGGAGATTATTCAAAGTGTTTGGGATTTTTCTGTTTAATCAGGACTTTGTTATTTTTTCGCAATGCTACTTAAGAGTGATCAATTTCTTGAAGCGAATAAGTGAGAATTAAGTGAAAGAGAAATATTTAACCAAGAAATATAATAAAAGATGATGATGCAGAAATTTAAAGGATATGAAACATAATTTTTTTTTTTTCTTTTGACGAATAATTTTTCACATGTTTCTTTCTTTTTTATTCTTCTTTTTTTTTTTTAGAAAAACGAGTGAATGAATTGAAATTTGAATGTTTTCTAGAGGCTGCAACATTTTCTAAAATTTTGTCGATTAAAATACTAAAGAATGCTCGTGACAATGCAAGAAACGATTTTTATGCTAATTATATAGAGTTATTCAAGTTGTATTATTACATCGAATTGTATTATTATTATACAATTATTACTGTATCATCGTTATTCAAACTGATATATGATTATGACAAATTGTTTGTATTAATCACGATGATTATGAAAATAAACTATAATTATCTAATATTTATGTCAAATTATAATTATAATGTATAAAGACTGTGACAAAGTGATTTCACAATACCTTTTATCCACGACACTCGTTTAGATAATATAGGTATGTTAAAACAACCCCTAAAATTTATGTTTCTCAAAATTTCGGAGTCTGCATGATGATTATGATGATTATGAAAATAAACTATAATTATCTAATATTTATGTCAAATTATAATTATAATGTATAAAGACTGTGACAAAGTGATTTCACAATACATTTTATCTACGACATTCGTTTAGATAATATAGGTATGTTAAAACAACCCTAAAATTTATGTTTCTCAAAATTTCGGAGTCTGCATGATGATTATGAAAATAAACTATAATTATCTAATGTTTATGTCAAATTATTGTAATGCATAAAGATTGTGACAAAGTGATTTCACAATACCTTTTATCCACGACACTCGTTTAGATAATATAGGTATGTTAAAACAATCCCTAAAATTTATGTTTCTCAAAATTTCGGAGTCTGCAGAAAAAGGATTGAAGAAAAATGTGGAACGATGTGATATATAAAAGTGTGTGTCAGGAAACACTTTGAAAACCAGGAAAAGAAGAAGGGAGGGAAAGAGAAGAAACGAAAATCCGTTAGAAGAGGGCGTGCGACCGAAGTGAGGCAAGGGAGAAAAACCGACATCACTGGATAACCTTCCGTTAAATATTCTTCGCGTGTACGTTATTATGTCTATGTAATTTACGAGGTCGCCTTTTCAGAAAAATGCGAGCTAGAATTGCAACTTTTGCGAGTTAATGAGTTTATGGAGGTGGCCGGCGTGTGGCCGTCGTCCGACCATAGAATATCCGGTCGTCGATTCCACGATTTCGCCAAATAGGGGCTCTGCCCTTTCTTCGAGGACGAGACCTTGCGTTTTTTGATTTATTGCACCCTAAGAATAGGGGGGGGGGAAAAAAAATGTGGCTTCGTGAACTTCTAAGCACACTTCGTCTGCCAAATCTTCGACTCTCCCTTTTCCGTTTTTTATTCCTATAAATAAAATGTACTCTCTGAAATTGTTTAATAAATAATAAATTGAAATGATGGTTCGAAGAAAGTGAATAATACTTACATGGAGCTTTTTTTTATTAAGAAGTAATTTAATTTCTCAGGGAGTATATATTTATAGAATTTTTTCAAAGCCCTGCTGCTCTGTTAGGCACATAGAAATACGTAATTCATAAAGGAACCACATTCTTAGATTCTCATAAATGAAATCGATTTTTGATCGAATTTCTCAATGACTGGAAAGAACAAAAGCGTTTACAGCGAGATAAAATTCAATTCAAGTGAACATTTAATGTGGCACATGCCTAAAAAGACAGTTCGCTTGGAAATGTCAGGGAAGGAAACAATGACAAAGCAAGACGAAAATTGAAAAAGATAAAACGAGAGAAGCTGAAAGCTGAGAGCACAAGAGGACAGTCCCAAGTTTCGAAGGACGAATGGGACTTCACGATGGTATTTATGGCGAATTTTATAACTAAGTCCCGTGAAATACATATTGTCAGTTCTTGCCTTTACGACCTCGAGGATAACGATTTCAAAGTGACGCCAGCTTTCCAAAATGTGCCTCACAGAACGGTCTTTAGTGGAAAGTCACTATTGTAGAGTTTCTCAAGAAACTGAGATAAGGAAAAGAGAATATTTTTAACTGTAACAAAGATTTGCAATATTGACGAAAGAGAACTCTCATTTTACAAAGATAAAACAATCGTTAAACAAGCAGAAAGATTTCATGTTTATGAAAAGGAAATAAAATGAAGTCAATGACATTACTGTTTCTGAAGATTGACAATAGAATGTCGAAAGAAAAGATCGACATAGTAATAAAATTGGCCTTTGTAATTGTCCAATTACGTGGAATTATTTCATTAGTTGATACGCCTCTTATCTCTGAAATTTTTAATAAGTTAGATTAAAAAATTTGTTCTAAACTGATGAAAAAAACTTTCACAATTAATGCAAATATATATAGAATATATATATATATATATATATATATATATATATATATATATATATATATATATATATATAATAAGTAATAAAATATATTATAATATATAAAATTTTATTATATTATAATAAAATTTATATTTATAATAAATGTATATTAAATTTTATTAGAATAAAATTATATTATAATATTATAATATATTATAATAAAATTTATATTTATAATAAATTTATATTAAATTTTATTATAATAAAATTATATTATAATATATAAAATATATTTTATTACTATATATATATTACTATATTTTTATTTATATTATTACATTACTTGCAGTTTACTAATCTCATAGAAAACGTAATAAGCGATGTTTCTAATTACTGCTTTATCACTTATTTGTATATTTCAGTCAAATTTAAATATTATTACAAATCTACAAATCAATCAAATTAATTTAATTAGTGTATATCAATTCTGAACGCTAGTATGTACACGTTCTCGAAGGATTAATAAATTTTCAAATACAATAAAAAAATATATACTAAATTAATAAAACTAAAAACTATTTATTCGCGAAGTGGTATTATTAAAATTACAAAACAAAGAGGATCTAACTTCCATTCCAATTTTAAAATCTATTGCACCATACTACATTGGAATCGTTCAAAAGATATTGATAAATATGCTCTCGATGATACTAATTATAGGAAAAAATAAGATCTAATAATAGCTACCGGTGTTTCGACATCCACCAAAATCTCTTTCTTTATACCATGACGAGGCAACTATCGCGGCATCCGTCCTAAACTAGCCGAACAGATCGAATAGATCGAACCGATGGATTTTACAGTCATCTACATATTATAGGTACACAGAATTTTTTAAATTATCATTCTAGACATTAATGAATTTGGGATTTTTCACATCTTCTAGATGTACTAAATGAACTTGCAAAACTGTGTTATTAATAGATAGATTTTTGTCAGAAATTCACTTCGGTACGTTAAGAAATTATTATTTCAATGAGAAATTATTATTATTATTATTATTAAATTATTATTATGGCAAAAAATTATTATAAAAAAGTTACTTAAGAAATCTGAGAATGTAAAAGTGCGTACAATACGCGAACGTATATAAAACATTGAAAATTTTATAGTGGAAATAAATTTCTGTTCTTTAATTATCCTATTTCTTTAATTATACTCATAAAATCCGTAGGTTAATTATTTTCTTTGAAAGATGAATATGGATCGTTAGATGTTTATGTTTGTATTTCTATCAACTTCTTTCAGATACTGAATATCGTAACAATTAATTTAGGTACTGAATATCATAATACTCATTTTTAAATAAAGTTTACACTCGTACATGTATGAATACATGACACGAAGTATTTATACTCCAATTACCAACACTGAACGATTTATATCTTTTTACGGTGTAGAACAATGAATATAAATTAATAATAAAAAATATATACATACATAATACATATATAAAAATATAAATATATATATATAATACATATATAAAAATATATATAAATATATATAATACGTATATATAAATATACATATAATACATATGATAATAAACATTGTGTCCCAAAACAATATCAATCAAAATTAGATGTTGAAAAGATGATATTGAAAGTATTTCTGTGGCCATAAATGTATTTGGGAAAAATAAACTACAAAGTCAATAATATCAACGTTTCCAAAAAAATCCGAAAATTATGAAAGATAATGAATGGTTTATAGGAGGGAGGGCAGTTAGTCGAATCTTAATTCTCGGTTAATTGGGAATAAAAAGTGAGAATATCCTGTTCTCTGTTGGCCACAAAATGAAGCTATCGTAAAACCAATTTTTATGAAGTAGCTACCTAATAAAATAAAATTTATGAGGGTGGTTATCTTGCGGTGTCCTTGACCCTTTCATGAAAGCTCCTGCTGACCTACTCTCCACGTTCAATAAACTTTCATTCGCAAAGGGTGACTTTTATCACATCACGTGACCGAACCTTGAAAATTTCTTTTATAATTATAATCTTTATTCTAAACAGTTTGTAAAATTATCCTAAAGGCTCCGAATTTTCCAGAAAGTTACGATCAAAGACCAAATATGAAGAATTAACATATACTTCCGAATATTATACGTTATAAAATTTTCATTTTATTATTCGTAACTATAGGACGTTGTTTATATGAATTACATTTACCTATTTGAACAAAAATTTGGTTAGTATCATGTCAAATTGACTAAATCTACTTAACCTTAACCTTAATGTGAAGTCCTGTTGTGCTGCTTTATTCTATACCTGAATAAACAAACTTAACTATACATACATAGTTAAGGTTCTCTGTCTATAATTCATTCATGTTAGCTACTTAAGTTACATACCTAAAATTTATTTGTTTGTAAGATATATTTAACATGATTTATAACGGCCAAAAGTGGATATATCCAGCATCTTTAGGTGTACAGTTTGCACTAATGACACGATCCGAACTATTAAATTTGGATTAAATATTAATAGTAAAAATGGATATATTTTACGTACATTTTCTCATATAACGTGTATCTTATATGTACTTTTGCAGTTTCAAATTTCTCAGAAATAAGTAGAATAAAAATCCCTAGTTTAACAATTTTCTATTTCCAACAAACAGTCTTCCTATCCTCTTATTAAAATAAAATTATTAACATCAAACAAAAGTAGCTATACCATCTTCAGTCACTTTATGATAAATTTCAAACTATCTTTATTTATAAATCTTATTTATAAATCTAATCACGAAATAATCACCTACATAAGAATAGTTTAATAATCACATTATTACGGATGTGTTGAGGATTTATAGAAAATTTACGCGATCCAAGAATCCACACAATATATTAAAAATTTTATAAAACATTTAATATATAATTAGATATAATGGCTGATGCAAACTTCAATTTAGTTTCTATTACTTTCATTCAAGCAAGAGTATTAATTTGCACGAGCACGCGCCAAAATCTAAATAATATTTCATCTGAAACCAACTGAAACAGAATCAGTACACATTTGACAACTTTCTTATCTCTCGCTCTTCTTAATAACTTGCAATTACTTTTGCAATTTTATTTACTCACCAGTAAATAAAATCTACAACCACTACAAAAAATTTCACAAATAACAAACTAACAATTCTCTCTCGCCGGAAACTCAGCGAACACATCAATCTCAACTAGTCAAACTCTGTCAAACTTGCCTCTTTCATCGGCAAACAAACGCGAAGAGGAGATCGTCGTTTACAGCGAAAAGAGGAGGAAAGACACGAGGAAGGAAATAAGACGAGGGAAGACTGGCCTGATTTGGAGCGCGAGGTTTTCTGGAGGTATTGAAATTTGTCGCGGGTGTTCACGGCTATCTTTCTCCGGTTACAGCTGTTTAACCAGCTGTAACGCATCACACCTCGTGGCGGTTTTGTGGCACACCGTGCGCCACCGTCTCACGCGGCGGAATTTTTTTACAAAAGGCACGTGTGCATCGATAATGCGATGACTGTTGCGTGACCGCCGCTTCCGTTCGGTAACCCAATGGATTTTTACTACCGACACGACCAGAGGAAAGTTTGCGTTTCGTTACGAAACTGTTGACGTACCTGGACGAGCGTTACGAATCCCACCGCAACTGACTTCTCTCTTTTCTCCCCGGATATTACTTTACTGAAAATTCATTTTTAAAAACACTCATCGTTCGAGCGACTACTCTGTATCGTACTCGAAAGTACTCGCGGAATTTGTAGCGTATTCGTACGTTATTATTGCCGAATTGTTCTAGAACAACCAATACTCGTTAATACGACGAATTTCAGATTTTCTGTTTCCGCAACAGGGAATTTTTGTCCCAAAATTTTCTTCGTTTTAGGTATATTGAAATATAATCCAGGTAAAATGATAAATTCATTACTTCTTCTGTGGTTTCTGTCCAGTGATACCGACGAGTTCAAAAAGAAAGCGACGAATTATACGGTGTTTGGTCACTCGTTATGGTCCGCGAACCAGGTGACACGGGTGTATTTTTTGTTATTATTGATTTTCGTTTCGACAATCGTGCGAATCTATTTATTTCGACAATTACCATTTAAATGACAAATGATTTCTAGAGTATTTTGATACGTGTTAAAGAACGATTGCCCTAATCACCAGATGTACATGCGTAAAACACTCCAACGATCAAATTACCAAAGTGAACTCGTACGTGAACCGAGTCTCAATTTATCGAATGAAATGACAAAAAAGTGAAACTTCTTTCGACTTCGTCTGACATGTGAGAGAGAGAGAGAGAGAGAAAAAAAAACATAAAACACAAAAGAAACAGAATCTCAATGCAAACCCAACGCTCCCTCGGAAGCCAAACGTCTCGGTTTGTTCTTCTTTCAGTGGCCTTGAGGAATTCAGGTCACGGCCAGCGGGCGTGCGTCGAAAACGAGACGAGGAGCAATTTATGCGTTTATAACCCGTACGAACACTGGTAGCGATCTCTCCTCTCCTAACGTGACTGACTCCGTTGGCAGGCAGCTCGTCGCGGGAGATCTCCATTGTACGCGCTAGCCAGACGTAAAAATGGAAAGTCTTTGGGAAGAAAGGCACTGGTGGCTGGCACAGTTTTAGAAAATTTAGGGCCACTGGGTATTCGGGCCAAATCGCCAAGAGGCCAACCTTGCCTCGGAGAGACCGAATGGGGGCTAGGCATACAATTGGCGCGAGCTAATAGATAGAAGAAAACGAATTTTCACCACGGTGATCCACGATTCTCTCCGTTTACGGAGAAATGGCAACGTTGTTCATCTCTCTCTCCTTCTTTCATTTTAAAGTGATTTACACAGTTCCTCCAGCGGAGGAGAACAACTCTCGAGCGACTTCCGTCTGGCCACGCGACCCTTTGTCCGAGATGAAGAAGGAGAGATAGCCACCCCCCTCGAGATGCTTGACAAATAACCTCGGAGAGAGAGCGAGCTTTGCCCACCCGTGGTCCACTCTCGCGACCAGATTGAGATGTTTTCGAAATGTTTGGCGACCATTTGACAAGGGGCGCGTGCCATGTCGCGCGACCCACTTTCCAGGTCATCCGGACCACCCCCTACCGGTCATTTCTCCAGTGAAATTTCACTTGACAGAGTTTGCCAGAGTTTCTGGGAATGTTCAGGAATGTGCATTTTTCCCTACATCGTATGGGGATTGCGTTGGACATAGAGTTGAAGAGGTAACCGCTTGTTTTTGCAAGGTGTTTTTCTCAGACCGAAGAGTTCTGAAAGTTGATGAAAGTTTCTCGGTGAATTTTTTGGAGCTACTAGGGATTTATAACTATAATTATAAATATATTTATAAATATAATTTATAATAATATATAATATCATTCGTGAATTATAAATATATTTATAATACCATAATTATAAATATATTTATAATTTATAATAATATATATCATTCGTGAATTATAAATATATGTATAATTTATAATAATGTATAATATCATTCGTGAATTGTACTAAAATTGTTAAAAATCACTGGAAGGAACAGAAGAGATGAAATATTAAGGTTTTTTTTGATTCATTTCTTTGTTTCTCTATGTTTTTGAAGTAAAATTTTCTATTTTTTTCTACTCCTCTGTGGATAAGATTCTTAAGAACAGAAATATTTTTATAAAAATGATGTTACTTAAATGGAGAAAAATTAATCTTTGAATATAAAATATTGTTTTAAAATATTATTATTTAATATAATATTTATTAATAATAATATTATTATTAATATTATTTTCTTTTCTTATATTTGTACGTTATTTTTCATCACTCTCATAATTAAAAAAGTAATATCTATTATGTATTAATATATATTATATTTCAAACAAAAGGAACGGAATAAAATATTCGATTGAAAAAGACTGACTCCTCTTATGTATCTCGTTTGAAGGAGGAATGTTGATTGTAACAAATTTTGAGTTTCTGTTCCTTATCATTGGCATTGCGGATAAAAATTTTCTGAAAAGTTTTTACATTTATTTTGCTATATCAAAAAAATACTAAGTTGCAACTTTATATATTGAGAAATGAACTTTCGTTTTCTCGTGGCTCTGTCATTTTCAAATTCTGCTTTTCATTGCCTGTTTCATTAAAAAAAAAAAAAAAAAAAAAAAAAAAAAAAAAAA
>NW_025110780.1:57576-80478 GCF_011392965.1 Frieseomelitta varia | reverse complement strand
GTGGATAGGTCGCGAGTAGGTCCCGAAACGAACGTTTATTTAGGTATTGCTCGAGCACGCACGTGCGAACGGACAACGATCTCTGTGATCGATGTTCGTCCATGTGTATTGAGGCCAGCTTTCGCGTTTATAAAAAATATAAATTATTTTTTAGTTTTGCGATTAGAAAGACTCGAGCTAGACGTAAGTTTCAGCGGGCATTGCGCTCGAAGAGAAGAAGAGGCCCGGCAAACTGCCACGAAGAAGGTCACAACAAATGGCTTCTCATCCTCTGGATCATTTAAATGATTCCAGAGCATGGGAAGTCATTCTCGTTACTACTTTGTCACTATGCTCTTTCTGTATTTGTAGTTGTATTTTTTTTCTTCTTCATCATCTTCTTTGTCATCTTTCTGGGCAAATCGCGGTTTTTTTTGTTAGTGTTGCGAGAGATTTATTATGGGTTGAATTAAAGTTGCGACATAGTTTCGCGCATGTTTATTAGTGCGAGAAATTACGGTTTAAATTAGAGTTTGCGAAGAAAGGATAATCGTGTTTGCTTATTAAGTAGTTGCTAATCGTAGTTGCGAATTATGATACCACGTTTGTTTTTTGTAATTTTGATTGCGAATTTTTAAAGATGTCTTACAATTAGTGTTATGTACAGTCAGATTTTTCTTGCTTTAAATTATTTTATGAAATTATTGTTTTAAATTAATTTTATAATGTTAGAATATTCAAAGTTTTTTTTTTCGTACAGCAGTTTTTGCATTGTTGATAACAATTCTCATTGAATTTAGTCTTAGAGTTAGTGTTGCGATGTTATTATATCGCGATTTCCAATTACTCTTCCTTGTGTTAGTGTCGCGATAATTAATGTGTTTGTAACGCTTTTCTTTTCTAAAGTAGTGTTGCGTTTATGAAATGCCCAAATTCTTCCATTGATTTCGTGGAAGACTGTTCCTGTTCCTGGATCAGCCACAGGTGATCTTTCATCAGCAACCTCGAGCACTGAAAAGATCGCAATTAGTGTTGCGTACTTCTAAATATTAGTGCATAGATTAATAGCATTGCGTACTTACTTTCGGGAGTTTTAAATATGACGAAGCACTCTTCGCGTTTGGGTTTGAAAATTTCCTATTTCACAGTTAATGCTAGCAAATTAGTGTTGCGAAACAAAATACGGTTTTTTGTTCAAATTTGTAATGAAGATAATTACAATAGCTCTTCTGGTTTTTGTTGAGTAAAAATATCGTGTTTTTTCTTTTTCAGTATCCTTTACTGAAAATACTGCTGAAAAAAATATATATTGTTTTTATTAGTTCAACTATAACTTCGTTCCTTGTTATTGAGGAATTTTATTATAAATTTCATATATCTCCATGTATGAAATAAAATGAAAAAACTATTGCAATATTTAAATATTACAATGAAAATTTGAATATTGTTTTACAAAATAAATGAATTACAAGCTTACTTTGAAATATGAATTAGCATTCAATTTATTGTTATTGAAAGTAATAATAATTGTTATTGGAGCCAATAATAATGATCGTTCGTGGTCAGAGTTATGTTTTATCATTTCCTCGATCTAAATATTTCGTATTCTAAATATTTCGATTATAAAGTAGGATTTTATAAGTATTCGAATTTAGCATCAAAGTTTATTGCAATGCATAATTCTTTCTGTTTTTCATGCTATTAATATAACGAGTAAATAAGAGTTGAAAGACAGTTCGTGTGATTTTATCTTCTTTTTTCTTTTGTGTCAAAAATAAATTTTCAATTGTTTATTTATTCAGTTCAATCTAGATTTAGTCTAGAAGTTCTGTCTTCACTTTACATTATTTCGAGTCAAAGAATAATTCAATTCAATTGATAAATACCTATCATAACCGTAAATTAATATCCTGACAACACCCTGATTTTCTTTTGTGTCTGTAATATATCTGTATTATAGTTTTTTTTGTTTTGGCATTTTTATTTGAATTATTATACTATTCAGTATATAAATTTGTATCAGATATATTAATTACAAATTTATATACTATCCAGTATGTAAGTTTGCAATTAAAATAATAATTGTAATTGTAATAGTCTGTACTATCTAGTATATAAATTTGTATGAGATATATTAATTTACAGAGAGTATTCGCGTACAGAGAGTATTAGTTGGTATTAGTTGTAATAGTCTGTGTTATCTAGTATATAAGTTTGTATGTGATATATTAATTTACAGAGAGTAGTATTAATCTAGTATATAAGTTTGTATGAGTTTGTATATTAATTCATAGAGAGTATTAGTTACAGACAATATACAGAGATATATACACTAGAATAGATTATAGACTAGATAGATTATAGAATAGATAGATAGAAAAGATTTAAAAGAGTGAAATATGAATTAAAGAAAGTGATTAAGAGGAAAAAATTATTACAACAAAATAATATTTCATCGAGCTGCAAGCAATAGTTATATTTTACAGAGTTTATTAATCTTTTTTAGTTTCTTAGATTTGTACTAGTTTTGAAAATGTAAAAGAATTTAGAACTGTTCTAGTTTTGGATTCATATAATAAATTGTGAAATTATCAGAAAGAATCAGCTTCGTATCATATGCACTTTGTTTCTTTTTAATTAAATTTATGTATTTATATAAGTAGAATATGAATAAGAATCATTAAATTTTTTGTAGTAATGACAGGCTAATTTAATTATATTACTGTTGTTGTGTTGTGTATTGTTATAGTTTTAAGTTACTTGTTAGATTTAAGTTTAGGCATGCTAGTTCTGAATCGATATTTGTTGTGTAAGGTGCGTTAGTATTTATGTGTTAAGGATAGTTAATATTAATTTTAGAGATGAATAAAATTCTGTCTGAGACATATACGTCTCATATAGAGTATTATATAGTTATGTAGTTAGTTCAAACTTCAATATAATTTCTATTTTCATAGAAATTTAGCTTTCCACGTCGATTTCCTTACAGCTTCTTTTATTGTTCGATTTGCACAACGATCCAGGTTGAACGTTTTGTAAACAAACACTGGAAGAACTATTTATTTAGAAATTCTTGTTACTAAAGTTTTGTTCGCCAGAGGAGAGTGGATGGGTTCGCGATTAGAGTGGGTCTCTATTCGCAGCACGTGTTATTTGATACATAATTACTAATTGCATTATCATATAGCTAAACAATTAATTGTATAACTGATACAATTATTAATTATATGGCATGTAATATGAGCTAATTGGCTGCGATCTTGACTAGATATATATGTGCACATCCATTAGATATCCACTTTCTGTAAATGTATGTACATATCCATCACATTAGTGAAAAATAAATAGTATGTAGTTTCGATGTGTGGATAATTAATTTATAGATGCATGGAAAATATTTAGTCCGAATTTGTACATTTTTCGTACAGGAATATTTTAGAAAATCTAGAATTAATTATTTCTGTAAATAAATGATTATATCTATAATTAAAAGGGGTATTCTTTCTTCTTCTCTTTAATTTCTCTGATGTTAATTTTTCTCAAAAATAAATTTTGATAAAAGTTATTTCAGCTTATAAGTTTAATTTTTAAAAATTCATCCCTTCGTGTTCAGCAAGGAGATAATAATACGTCTTCGCCTTCATCGGGATATATAATAATTTTAAAATTTAAATATTAACAATTTTTGAAAATTTAGTGAATTAGAAATTGTTCTTAAAAATGTTTTAACTTCGTTAACAAAGTATAAATCAATTATATTTAAAGCATGTATAAATAATTTTAGAATTTTAATTTACTATTAAAAAAGAAAAAAGCCATCGTATGTCCGTAAAACGTGGATAGAGTTTTTGTATTATGTACTAAAATAATTTCGGTTAATTTACATTTTCTAGCTTTACATTTTAATATTGAAAATTTGACAACTCGGTAATGGATTTTAAAAATCCTGTCTCTAATCTCTGGCACATTCACTATTTGATCAGCCTCCATCGTATTACTTGATATAGCTTTTCAATTCATCGGTGTTTAAGCGTAGTGCGCTTAAAAAACTCATTTTATACTATGTCGATATTTCAAAGTATGGGATACGAAGTCTATGCAATGTCTACGTACATATATACGTCTGTGGTTAATGTTATCAACATTACTATTGGATAAAATAAAATGAAAATCAATTAATGATATTTTAAAAATTACAAGTTGCCAGTGCTAATAAAAACTCTTGTATAATAATAATAGACATTGTTATAAAATCAATGAAATTTGAAAATGGACAATTGCAATATTGAAGGTATAGCATAGAAATTATTTATGCAATAAAAATTCATAACTTGTTACTTGTTCAATAAAAGCAATTCGTTTCAATGAATCAATAAACATGATTAATTAGCAGTAGATAAATCTATTGAATGTTTTCGGATTGAAATTATTAATTGAATATTGTTTATTTACTCGAATTGAACAAAAGTACGCTCTGGAACTTTACATTCAAATATATTATATACGTACGATAACAGAGAAGATTTACAGTTTCCATGGTTGTGAATAGCATTGAAATTTCTGAATAAACTCTTTCGATCCCATACCTAAAAGTTGTTGTTCTCATTGCTTTAAAAAAACATTTCAAATTTGCAGTGTTCTGTATTAACGCTTATTAATATAATGAATTTTAGATTTTATTTTTTTGCAATTGATAAAAAAATATGGGTATTGTTAAAATTAACTCTAAAATTACCGACGACTAAAATTTGTGGCAGAGAAATTAGAGGAAAAAGCAATAGGAAAAAATGTATAATGTAATAAAAAACGCAGGTTTCTATTTACATACTTTGCTAAAAGTCGTTCAAGTTTCTGAAGATACGTTTATATATATATATATATGTGTATAAAACGTATTTTTTCTATAAAAAATTATAGAGTGATTATTTTGACCACTTTGGTAGTTGTAGTATTAATATTGATTTCTGTTTATTGATTTATGTATATGATTGATTAGTTTATTTTAATTATTGTCATTTAAATTGTAATGATTCATTGAATATTCTGGTACGTATCAAAGATCGGTAATGCTAGTGTTAAATTTTCTATTATTTATTTTCACCAGTACATAATTTATATATACAACGCAATATGTATGTTTTATTTTTTTAAATGTATACTTACCCATATTTTTTTAATACATGTATATTTCATTTTTTAAAATTTACATCTGTCTTTCGTGAAAATTTTTGTTTGTTGAATTAGTCGTGTACAATTGCAAAATTTGACAATTATACGATACTATTCTTCGTAAACGAATATGAACATTCTCCTGTTTCATATTTGTTTGTGCAGTTGCAAACGCCAATGGAAATCGTAATGCCATACAAATTACATTCCTAAATGCGAGTGACATGTGTCTGTGAGAAATTCGAGACTTATGTGTACAACTTGCGTGTGGATAGTTACGTGGTGAATCGATGAAAATTACATAGAAAAGATAAAATTTCGCATGAATTAGAAATCATTCGTTAAATTTAAAACAATTTTCCTAAAATCTGGTAAAAAATGGGACCTCGAAAGGAAACAATTTATTAAATGAAAAAAAATACGAAATGTGAATAAAAAGTTATTAGAAATCTTCGTAAAAATTTGCATTTTCACTTTCGAAGTGCTCCCTTATACAATTAATATTCCATTTATAAAAATACTCGTTTCCATTTATAAAATACTCTTTAGCACTCTCGTTATTTTATATTATATAATATATTATATAATATAATATAATATAATATAACATAATATAACATAATATAATATATATAATATAATATAATATAACATAATATAATATATATAATATAATATAATATAACATAATATAATATATATAATATAATATAATATAATATATTAAATATTATAAATATATATTATATATTTATATTATATTTATAAAAATACTCATTTCCATTTATAAAATACTCTTTAGCACTCCCGTTATTTTATATTATATTTGTTATATCATCTTTATATCCGTGAAATGTTATCAAGTTGTGTAATCTTTGCATCCCTTATGCTAAAAAGAAAAACGAGCTGCAGACAACAGGGTAAATAATTCAGATATACAATATTAAAATGTGTAAGAAATTTGCAAAGTGCGAGACAGTTGTCTTGATGAAAAATTCACATTCTCCATCACTTGTCACGTCGGCAAACACGCGAGATACGAGATACATACTAAAATTGTCATCGCGTACAAACCGCAAGTAGTACGACTGTAAAAGCTCGATCTAACGGTAAACAAAAGCTATCGCTTACACGCCTCGATCGAAGAAGCAACTGCAGCATTGAAAGAAACAAAAAAAAAAAACAAAAAATTTATTCGACGAGCCTGTTATCCACACCTCGTATTCGCAATGTATAATAATTTCGTGAAAAAAGTGCATTTTCGTGGAAGTTAAAGCGTCGCTAGTGCACGCGGGTTAAACCGACTGAGTCGATGAAACATATTATCGGCAATTTCATTGTACCCGTCATGTCGTAGCCGGTCAAACGAATCGGAAAGCGTCGCATTTTCCAACGTCCCGTAATAATATGATAAATTCTGCCGATCAATTTGTTCGGCCGTGCACGGATATTCCATTAAACAGAAACCGTCGCACGTTCTGCGTAAATAAACGCGGGCAGCTGTGATCGGTGACGACGGGCCCGACATTTTTATCCAAACTCTCCTGATTCGATTTCACGGCTGCCTGGCCGAAATTATTATTCAATAGCCAACGTTAACAAACACACGCTGATACCTCCTAGTAATTATCCAACCCGACGTTCTCCATTTCCCTAAAATTATCGGCGGGATGCAGCGAAAACGTAGCCCATACAACACATTGCGTACGTTGCCGTCCCAGTTATCGGTTCCTCGGCCGAGAACATGCTCGTATAATGACGTTGTTATTCACCGAGATGAAAAGTTTATTTAATCCGTGCCAATCGTAAAGATTTGTTCACGAACCCAGATTCACGTGCATTTGTTCTTTCTAATTTTACGGTTAATTTTGTTTAGCTATAGGTACCATTAGCGCAGTACGATTTCGTTGTAGACGAGAATAGAAAATTTGCGTAATGAGGACGCTGGTAGACATTGTGTCTTCCATAGGAGACATATCGAATTGAAATTGTTAGCTGTTGTTGATTCACGTACCCTCGTCCGTTCATTCAATTACAGATGAACCAGTATTATGGAAATAACAATCTGTGTTTCTTTTTACCGCGACTGTATTTATCACTGAGAATTTCTTCGAATAATCAAGTAAACGAGCAACGATAATAACGATAATCGTGCTTGTTCGATCATCCTTGGTCGGTTGTCATCCTTAGACGATCTCCTTCTGGAAGTTGTGTTCGTAGCATTTGCTATACAAAGGAAGAAAATAGAACGCATGAATTAATACTCGAAGTAGTATCGTACCATTAAGCGTAGATAGCAACATAAAAATTATCTGATTTTGGCTTAAAATGCTGTTGTCAGATAACAGGTGATGTATGACGAGAATAAAACTGATAAAACAGAAGACAGAAGCGAGGCGATTTCATTAGCTGATTAAGGTTATCACCTCCGGAGAATACGTTCTTTCATTAGTATAAAATATACGTTTCCTTCATTACTGTAAAATATATCGCGTGACACACCGTCATTGGATCATGGAATAAAATCAAGAAGAAGAAACATTTGCAAGATGACTGAAACGTTTCTTTACCATTTGCAAGAAATACTTACTAATAAATGAGCATGGGGAGAAGAACAGCCATTACGGGTGCAGTCGTGCAAACTGTTATTGTCAAAAGAATGGCCGATTGAGACATCTTGGAGGTCTCCTTTATGGCAGTTTCCTGTAGAACATAGAATTCTAATCAGTATCCAAGAAAAGACAGAGGGAGGACACAAACGAAGGGTTTTTCAATTTTTCTTGTTCACGAAGGAGACCAAGACCCTCGATCGAGTTTCAAAGTGTTAACGAGTACGATTAGAATTCCCAGCGCGCATTGCCCGAGGAAACGTTAATCTTTTAAGTAGCGATAACACAACGAAACTTTATAATCCAGTTTTCGATGCAAATATTCTCCGAAACGCCGGTCTCCTTTCGTTTCCCTCGTTTCTTGCGCCAGAGTGTAGCCAAGCTATTGTTTCGTTGAACCGGAAACGAAGACGGACGAAGCAAACAAGATTCCAACATTCCTCGATTCGACGAATCGGTAATTGATTAAGGAGAAATCTTTCGCCAGTGTCTTTCATTGAAAGAACTCGAAGAATGGATCATTTCATAGATTCTGTGACAAGTCAGTTTTGAAACAGGCAACGTGCGTTCGTTCTGTTAAAGTCGGACATCGATTCACTGGAATAAGGTCAGAGGAAGTGATTGCGATCGTTAGCGAAGATCATAGAAATCTGGACGGAAGAAGAAAATTACTGAAGATAACTTTCTCGAGTGATGTTTGGTTTCTCGTCAGTCGCAAGAAAAGCTGGGGATGTACGATTATTTTCATAAAGCGAGTATTTACACTGAGGCGATGACACGTCGACACGAGAAATCCAATAGTAATATTTTCAGCGCGAAAAATTGAAACTCGACAGCCCGAGGACGATACACCGTCCTGACGTCCAGAAAGGAACTTAATCCCTCAATAACATTTTCTCTGATTTCCACGATTCGTGCGAAGAGAAAAATGAGGATCCCGCTCGCTACAGTTCAAGGATAAGGCATCGATCCCACGACCTCGAGATTTCCTACGAAATCGAGTTAAAAGATTTGCCGCTGTTCTCATAGAAAATGTTCCTTTCGCTTATTGTCCAACTTGTTTCGTTTCGGGATCACGCCGAACCTGGAAACGCAATATCAGCCGCATAAACAGCTTAATCACGCGACAACCGACAGCGGACTTTCGACGCGCGGAACTATACGACAAGGTTCGCTGCGCGCGCCAACAAACGACAGAGTTATGCAGACGACGAAAACGGGTGAACTTCCGGGAGCTTTAAAGCTCCCCAGGGGGAGCATTCAACGCCTACTGGAACCTACTGGTGTTCCCCTCCTTCTGAATTTCAACGCCGATCACGAGAAGACGGCTGCCAAGGACGTTTAATTCCGCGAAACGTCTACGTCTTTCCCTCGCCAGCTTCTCGCTCGTATTCACACGTCGGCTAATATTTCGCAACACTCGGTGTCATGAATTGAATGAACCTCGTTCGAGTGCCTCGAACATTGGCCTACGCTCCCTGGAAATCTAACGAAAATTCGTATGAAATTGAGAATCTCTCAAAGCAGAAGTTCTCGTGTCTGTTAATTCTGAATTCCAGCGGTCGTGTAATGAATAACGGAAGAAGAAAAAGAAATAAAGAAAAAAAGAAAGAAAGAAAGAAAGAAAGAAACGTACGAGCTGTCGTGAAGTACGTAATGTAATGTTTGTGCAATTTCGTTTCTTAATTGGACGTGTTAAAAACGTATAAATACGTACCGTGGTGAAGTCCGTTAGACAAAGAACGGTGGATGAGAGGAGAAGCAAGAGCACGGCCCGCGGGAACATTTTGCCAAACAGACGAGGAACTAGTACAGAATGTTTCTGCCTGTCCTACCTGGTGTTATCTTGGAAAAGTTCACGCCGGTGATTGATGGATCGACGTTTACTCGTCGACAGACTTTATACTGCAATCTGTACTTGGTAGAAGAATATCTTATCAGACGAAAATAACACGCGTTAATTGTTGCACCAAGCACGCATATATGTGCATAGATACACACGTCTAGCGCGCAGGTGTAGTTTCGCGTACGAAAGTCACTGGCAAATATTCGAGTAAGAACGATTCTTCTTTCTTTACACTTTTTTCTGTTTCTGTACAGCAAAAACTGGCCTCGCGTGGACGAGTCACTTTTATCCCTTGTATTTCGCTCGCCTCGAGAAACGAATATCGTTCTATCATATCGTGCAATTACATTATTAGATTTCGGTGGATTGCCCGGCAAATATCTTTCTAGCTCTATTTCTTCGACGATTGAAATCAAATAGAGTTTGTTCGCAACTGGTTTCGTCCAGCTTTCCGGAAACGATGGATCGTCTAATGCATCATCGTTGATTATGGTACATAATTGGAAAGGCAGTCGTCTTTGGTCGACTGGGATTTCGCGAAAGTTCCAACAATTTCGTTATATAAACGTGTATTATTTATGAAAGACGTCTTTATCAGAAGCAGACGTCTTTATCAGCGAAGATAATCCTTGAATCGTTAATGGTTTCTCTATTAAAAGAAAGAAAAAACAATGAGATATATTTAAGATACGTAATATCTTACAATTACATACAGAATAATACAGAGGCGGATTTTTAAGATTCAATTTTTCTCTCGTGTATCCCTTGCAAAGAAAGCTATTCATCTTAGAAAACGCGATTTCCGCGTTATCACCGCAAGAACGTTGAGGAAACGGTCAATTATAAAAATTTTATTCGTTGATCTTTACAATTTGGCCGGTAAAAAGGAATTATGTTACTCCTGAATTCTTGCGATACTGTGCCACATTTTCGTTTTGACTGTGTGCAAATGTACATCGATAAGATGAGAAGTGTTGCACTGTCAATTCCAGTTTTTCGTTTCTTCCGAATAACATAATTTTCCGAGTTGTGTCGCTTCCTTCGCAAGTTTGAAAGTGATTGTATCTTAAAAAAAAAAAAAAAAAAAAAAAAAAAATGCATATCATATCTATGTTCAAAGAATATTACGCATTTTAACGATGCAAGTGCATCCCTCTACCGCAGTTCTCTCTAATTGAAAAAAGAAAAGAGAGAAAAAATAGAGAAATGGAGGGAAGAGAGAAAGAGGGTGAGAAAAAAAGAGAAAAAACTATACGGATACATCTGTTTCCGGTACTTTTTGCTTTTCAATCTACCACTGAAGGCTCAAAGGAACACCACCGGAAATTCCATATACGCGTATTGCCTATTGCCACCATCCGACCCCCTCCCCCACCCCGCCGGTCAATTTTCTCTCTTTTTATTTTACCGTCAATTTACATTGCACTGCCTACCGAGCCTCGCTTCGTTACTGCTCACTGGCCAAAGTTAATGGAATAACCGACGAATCGGTCAATTCGGTCTTTTTCCCTTACCTATTTTCATTCAAGCGTTCATAGCTGTGTGCACGCTTCCGGTTCAACGCGAAACACTGTGACTTAACACCCGATACGAAGAACGTTTCCCAAGCTATGAACAAACCTACAAAAAGAAAAGTAAACGGTGAATATAAATTTTCGGCGCGAGCGTTTGCGAGAAAGTACGGGAAAGCAATTTGACAAACAGGAACGTTTTAACGTAGCGAAATTAATAATCTTTCCTAATAGAAGGATACAGGGGAGAAACAATAGGGGTGAAGTTAAGTAAATTGTATGCTTCTGGTGTTTGTATTTCGGCCGGGGTGCCAACTAAAAGACAGAGTGTGTACGGGAGACTGAAAAAAAGTTGTTCCAGTACAAACGCGCCGGGAACACAATATTTCCACATTTCTGGCTTTAAAAACTCTGATTGTACTTAGGTTGGTACGTGTGTGCTCGTGTACGTATAACGAAGCTAGAGAAATACCGATAAAACGAACGCGGCACACGCGGCATAAAACGAACACGGTAAGGAAAACGCTAGCCAGTATTTCCCTGCGGACTACACATACACATTGCGAGCAAGTGAAAATTAAATTAAAACACTGGTGAATCATGTGGAAAACACGTAACCTCCTCCGTCTTCATTTTCCATCGTCTCGTCCCCCTTTCTCCTTTCATCTTGGTCGTTCAGAGAAAAATATTATTATACACCTTACGCAAGTCGGAACCACTTATCCGACTTGCAGAACGAGATCTCGTATTATTCAGAGTTTCGCTTCTCGATAATGCACAATTGACTGGTCGTTTCATTTTTATCGCTGGCACGTTTCATCAAGATCCCTCTGGCCCGCCTGTTAATATATTGCCTTTCCTCGCTGTCGCTTAAGTTCCCGCTGTATTTCGTTGAATAAAAATAACGTTTTCCATCTCAAAGGACAGAGAATAACGCGTTTCCTTTCTCTGGCCCCCCCTCCCCCTTCCACCTCCTCTTCTCGTTTCTTTTCTCCTTGCTTCCTGCCTTTCTCTTCTTCCTTTCTCCCCTTACTTCGGGGAACATATCTTCGCGCGTCGCATTAAGAACGATATCTATATTTCCTCTCTTCCCTGCGTATTCCTCTTCCATGCATATTCATCCTCGGACAAACTGGATTTCCTTGGCGCCGTAGAAGTTCCTGCGGCAAAACGGAACAAAACTTTTTTCGCTGATGAAAGAACGCTCATCGCCTTTATTACGCTCTGATGCAAGACCCGTGTACGCAATCTCTCTCCCGCTGGATTCGAAACTTCCACACCTGCCTGCACCGACTTGCCTCGTCGTCCGACCATTTCATCGGATTTTCTCCTCTTCCCATCTATACCGGTAATGAAGATTTCCTGCGACGTCTCTGGAGATGCGGCGGTTTTCCTGAAGGACTCCGCGATCACGGGCAAATACGTTGCTCCACCGACAAGAGTGCAGAAAGGAAGCGGCCGCGGAGAAAAAAGACGACGGAGAGAGAGAGAGAGAGAGAGAGAGAAATAGCGGTTGTTTCGCTTATCAATTTCATTTAATCCAACGTTTCCTTGCCGTTTGTTGCTTTCGATATATTACAAATTGTTTCGCCGATCCCCACGAGAAGCCGCTCTGTCCAGCGGACAGAGAAAATACTCGGGCTTTCCATTCCATAAAATTTGATAAAGTAAGACGTCGGTACCGGGACTCTCGGGAATTCACTGTTACCGTGAATCGGAGGTGGCGCAAGTTAGTCGATAGCAGACTCGATCATATCGATGATATACCCCGTTAGACAGCCGATAGATAGCATTTGAAAGAGCCACAGTTGTATTGTCTCGCTATGTATAATTTAATCGAGATTTTACTATGAATACATTTTCACAAAGCGATCACATTTATTCGTTTGTTTGAGGCTTTAAGCCGTGAGTTACAATTTAGAAAAGAAGAAACAAAAAAGAGAAAATGCGAATTAGAAATTAAAGTTAAAAGTGCAAATAATACAAGGAAGGAAACAGGGTATTGTAATAGAATGAATTTTAAAGTGAGTATCAAACTAAATCTGTACTTTGGAATAGATCAATTTGAGAGGTAATTGTATTAGCGTAGTTATACACGCTTGGTAATTGAATTACTAATTGCAAGATAACTCGTGAAAAGTTGGGCAGAGAAGATCAGAGTATTACGCAGTATACGCAAACATGCATTGAATTTTATTAGCTTGAAATAGCAGGAGATAATCATTGTTCAGTCTCCGAATGAGAAAAGAATATTAGCAATCTTCTTCCAGTTCTCCAGTGTGAATAAGTACAGCTATAATTGCAATTGATGATTATGAAATGTAAATCGTATGAAATTTATCCTAAGTAATGTACTTGATTCAATAGGAAGATCAGATGATATTAATATTCCTGTATGAGTAATGGGGTGATTCTAAGAAATTATATATTCTTAAAGTGAAAGGATTTTTGAAATCCTCACAGAAAGATATTCGCCATATTGCGGCTGAGAAAGATTATACTCCAAATTTCACTTGTCTTTTTTCTTCTTAAAATCGAAATGCCTTTGATTTTTGCCCTGTACACAAAGATCGTTTGAATTGATAAAAGACCATTTTCGTTTTGGAGCTCCTTTGCAAATGCAGCTGGAGTAAACTTGTAATATGGGAATTGTTGCGCATATTGCGAGTGAAATTCAATTGTTCCTAGAATCCAACCATCTCTGGTAAGCAGATATACATTAGGCAGTAAGCATACAAGGTATTCGCTTACTCTTGGATGTAATCGAAACACAGAGCAGTGTGTCGCAATTCAATATCGTGCATGCTAATAAACAATTTGTAATACAATTCCAAGAGTAATTGATCTCACAGTTTGCCTCGCGAATACTATATGACGTCCAAAAATCAATATTACCGCTTTTGACAACTTCATTTATCCACATCTCGAACAGAATTCAATCAGTGTACTACCTAGGCGTTACCACGTTTCAAACTTGCCATTTCATGACCTTTTTTTTTTTTAACGAAGAACGCAATTCGTTTTTATTATTGTCAATATCAGAGTGTACAAAAAAATAAATGCAATAGAAACCGATATAAATAATTTTTTAATATTGTGAATATTTTTTCCGTTGCTTGTAACAAGAGATATGTTTATTCAATTTTGCACAATGTCGTTTTGCGATCAATTTTAATAACTTATTAATGTCACTTATCTTTTCAAGATGACAAGATTTCGGCAATAATAATCGGGATGAATTGTATTTCATTGTTTTTTCTTTTTTTTTTTTTTTTATTTATTTATTTGAGATTTCATGTCAGTTCAAGAGAAAAATCCCTCCAGATTCTCAATAGAATTTCGATCCGGATTCTGTGCGGATTCAATTATACCGATATTATAAATGTTCGTGTTTTCAGCTGACTTTACACAGTTTCTACTGCTTGCGCTGAAATATAATGATTTCTAGAAAAAAAAAGACATGTTATGGATTGTACCTAATTAAGGAGGGGATGTTCTGGTTTAGGATATCACATTTCAAGTCACTTTCAGGATTTGTTTCTTAAAAAAAGAAAAACAAGATTTTTTTCAGAATCTTTTGGACCCATTTGTAAATACTCAAAGTATATTAGTTATTTTTTGAAATTAAAATAATCAGAATTACGTGAGTTATATTTGGTTCAATAAAGTTCTTTTAAAAATAAGTAGCTGACACCAAACAAAAAAAAAAAAAAAGATGAAGAACCATATTGACCAGTATGAGTATGTCTATAGTATAAATCAAAATAAAGTAAAAATTTTGATTATTAAAAAAATGGCGACGCTTTCAATTTAGAATATTGTTTTCTTCAACATCTTTTTGTGTTTGCGATGTCAAAAAGAAAAAGAGAAGAAATAAAACAAATTAAGAAAAAGCTTTAAGTCCAAAAGTTTTAAATCATACGATAAATAGCACATATACCGAAGACTTTCAAAATATCAATCGATAGAACTCGGTAATATCATAAAAAAAATATCGTATCATATCAGAGAAAAACATGTTTAAATAAAAATTCTATTTTCACGCTTTCATATATATATTTTTATACTTTATTCGTTACTCCCTATTTTTAATAAAAAATGGTTGAAACAAATTTTATTAAAAATGGTTAAAAAAATATTTAAAGTTGTTAAAAATACCCCTTTCCTAAATCAGAACATTAGAACGTCAAACATCTGTAATTAAATTAATTTTGGATATTCTCAATCTTGAAGAATTAAGTTAATTGTTTCTGTAGTGAATATTTTTAACGTTAATGGCAATGTGGAATGGTTATTGGTTTAATTATATTCACTTGTGTACATTCAGAGAGCCTGGCGTATTTTAGGAATTCGAAGCTTGTTTTCCTTTGAGAAACTATGGCACATAATAATTTCGTAAATTAATTAACGTTTGCGGACATCGTGCTGCATCGAGTGCATATCTGTGCATATCAAAATTGCTATGTATAATTCTATTATCTTTCATTAATACCGAATCCGAGATAACGAATATTATTATAACAGTTGGCCAAATTCTGAACAAACAAGAACATTACGCAAGACGAGAAACTAAAAATACAGAGCGAGAACGCTGTGAAAATGTTGAAGCGGTGTTGCAACCACGCGCAAGGGCGCGTAAGTAGCACTCCGGCGAGAAAGTAATTAAAACGAAGATGTATTAAATTTCTCACGTTACGGAAAAATATTTAACAGTTATTTAAAACGCGCGCGTTTCCATGTTTTCATGTTTAATTTTCAATTAAAACTTGCCACGGTGTGTTTGAATAGGTACCGACTCTTTTTACAAAAAAAATTCGTGCTCATTCGATCGGAAAAACAATATATCACGTAAAAAAAAAACTGTTCCGTAAACGCAAACAATGACAAAATTAACGAAAAAAAAAGTTTATTCTCGAACAAAATTAATAAGCTAACAATATGCATGTCCATGTGTTTATCATTAAAAGAATAATACATATAATTTTCGAATTTATTTGATCCGTGAACAGAATAGCACAGAGATTTATTATAATATTATATAAATTTGACCGTTTTCGCATATTGTGATCTATAGTTCTGACCGAACTTTTCACTGCGTTTTCGTGTTTATTTGCACTAATTAACAATTAATCGTAGAGTCGGAGCGACACAGACATAATTAGAGATTAAAGCTACTTCTAATCGTTGAATCATCGGCGGCTCGAGCTGTACCTGGTATTAATTGCGCATTGGTTACGCTAGGTATTTTATTAACGATCGAAGAATAATCCAACTAGTCGATCAAGCTGGAAAATGGATCAATCGTTTGATAAAACTTAATCATTTATTTATTACAGTACACGGGAAAATTTCTTGTTAGAAATGCAAACGAATACGCAAGAACGAATGCGTCGGAACGAAAAAACGGGCGAAACAACAAAGAATGGAAATAAATGAAAATGGAAACATACAAATAGACTTTAGTTCTACAAACGAATAATGAGAAATCGTGCCAAGAGGTTATTTTCAAACGAGCATTATTCGCAGCCCAGGCAATTCATAGAAAAACTGACTGGAACGTAATTGATCTTTATTCCAATAGGAAGTTCGGTAGAACATGACGCCTCGGACGTGACGAGAGAAACACACGTTCGAAGGTCAAGCTGCGACAAGCATTGTCCGCGCAAGGATTGATGAATCCCAGCCGATCTCGAAAGAGCCGAGAACGAACGACGTCTGGAGTTTTCGCCCCCGTGACATTTCTCTTTGATCCTCTGGGTGGCCGCGATCTCGATAGTTAGCTTCGGTTTTCTGCCAGCGATGGGCAAAGGGCGGGGGGGGGGGGAGGAGAGTGGTCCTCTTTTCTTTCCCATTGCAATCTCCGTGAGAAAATGAACGACCGATATCTCTCGGTTCACCAGCCGAACGAGCAAACTTTTCCATTCCTTGGCGTTGATCCGCGATCATTGAGCCACAGGATACCTCTCAGACGCAGGATATTAAAAGTAGATTAAGATCTCGAACTTCCGACTCTAGATTCGATTCTCTGCCACGGATGGTGCATTATCCGATCGTTATCGGGATTGGACACCGTGCAAAAAGTCTCGCCTCGAATAAGTTCGACGCGATGGCCAAACGACCCATCGATATTAGCGGGAACGAAATTCCTCGCCTTGGTGCTCGCAGCGGATAGAAACGGGCACGCGATGAAGCAATTAAACGTCGTGACGAGCCCGTGTAATGACAGGGTGCAATTACACGGGAGTAATTTTGATAACGATGTTTGAAGTTCGACGCGAACGATGATACCTGGTGGTGGCCGCCGATAAGAGAAAATGGCATTATAGTAAATTCTTCCAGTACGTCGCAACGGGAAATTTATTCACTGTATTGATATATGAATTCGTTCGCTGTGCATTTCCGCTGTTTTTTTTTTTTTTTTTTGGCGCGGGATCGATACAACGAATAAATTCGTGGCCTCGCGTTTACGCACGGCGCGCACAGCGATGCGTTATTCTCACGCTTGTAATTATACATAGTCATGACGTTGAATTAACTGCGGCAAAGACCGAAATTGGCGTAACATCGCGAATGAAGTTTTGCGACGCGAGTTTTCATAATTACGAGATCCTCGGAAAGAAGCCCGCGACTCCTCGTTAAACACCAGACGCCGAATCCGTTTCGTTTCGGGAACTTTAACACTCTGTTTACCTGTTCACGGCTTTCGCTCGTCCGCCGGTAGACTTGGAACTTTTAATTGCCTTCCCAGAGAGCGAAAAAGTGTGGATTAAACTGCCCCCGTGATCAAGATTTTTGATACCGGTCGTTATCGCAGGGGCGTGACCGTGTCGGTGTTTTATTTTTTCAATCGTGTACGTGTTTCCACGGCGAAACACATTCGAGTAGAATATTCAGTGCTCGGAGACAGAACTCGACAATCCACGCACGAAATAGTCTAAGGAGATCGTTTAGAAGTTGTAGAGGAATCGAGGATCGATGTGAAAACGCTAGCGGATTTTCCCATGGCGGAATTAGGGGAGGAATCAACGACTGTGCCGGCGAATCGGGGCTCGTTCGCGGCAATTTGTTTCACTTTGCCGGAGCTACACCCTCGTCCTACTTCCGGCTTTCTTTCGATGTTCGTTTAATCTTTGCGACCGAACTTCGATCCTATCATTCGTTCCGCGTGGCTCCTTCATAGAGCCATAGAAAGCTCCCGTTTCGCGTTTCTTTTACAGCGATACAGGGCTTGTCCGTCTGCTTGGCAAAGGACATAATTCCTTTCTTCGTTACACCGAAAACAGAAAATAGAAATCACAGCTCTGTTTTCGTCCGCGAGCGTTCCAAAAAATTTTTTAATATTTTGCAATGTTTCTACGCGAACGATATTGATTTTCACATTCTAGCGATGAAATTTTTTTCATCACGATGATCTAATTGCTTCGCATAGCGCATTTTTGTACGGTGTTTTTTTTTTTACACGTTAATTTTTGCCTGCAAATTTTCTATCAGTTCAAGTATTCGCAGGTATGTATAGAAATTGTTGGTATTTCTAGTTTTAGTTCGGTAGAATTTCGTTTGGTTGGAATCTTGTTGTCAGTGTGAACAAAGCTTGAAATCAGTATTATGCGTAATCTTGAGAAAATTAAAATAATCTTGTGAAGGTTAAAAATTCTATCATATGTGTCTGAGGGTCTTTATTTATATCATTTTTGCGTTTTATTTGCAGTGAAAGGCATAACTGTATCAATGACAGTAAGACATGTTCGATAATTTAAACTGATGTAACTTCGTAAAAGAAAAATGATATAACGATCCAGTTGATCTTATTTCAAAGCATGAAGCTTCTACTTTGACAGTCGTGAGTTAATTTTTCTTTTTCGTAGATGACTCTCTACATCATGTAGTGGGTGGAAAAATTTATTTTTCAAAAATTGTAAAACTTTAAACGCGCGTTAAAAATTTTTTTCGTAATTAGATTTACCATTATTTTTAAAGATTGAAGTTTCCCTTTTGCCACGGCCTTTTAAAACTTGTTTTATGATTTTTTTTTTACTTTTTTCCATTTTATTGAACGACAAAAATTCGAGAAATTCTAACACTTTCATCGTCGGATCTTAACATTTTCAAAGTTCAAAAAAGTAGTAAAAAAAAATCGTACGGCAAGTTTAAAAATTCGTTATAGTCAATCTCCAAGATTATAGTGAATTTTTTCAGGAATTTTATTGTTATTTGTATATAGTGAATTTAGTTGTGAAAAAAATTTTCTTACTCTTTTGAATTTTTATAACTTTCGAGAGAAAAATATTCTCGTTAAAATATTTTCGCTACATGATGTAAATTTATTTAGAAAAAAAAAGAGAGAGAAACGGACTCACAATTGTCAAAACAGAGGCTTCATGCCATGGAATCGGACCAAGTGGATCGTTACATGATCTATTTTCACGAAGTAACATCAGCTCAAATTACCGGGAATCTTTCACTGTCGTTGATACAGTTACGCTCTCTGCTCTGTATTTTTCGTACAACTATGCAAATGTACAAATAGTGTTTAATTTTATTCGACTCGCATGACGTAAGCGTGCAGGCAGTTTGTGGTCGAACGATTCTTACGATCTACGAGTAATTTCCCAAAGTGAGGTCCGTTCTTGATTTCTTGGCGGCGGACTCGTGCAAACGTTACCAGAAATATTGCAACGCGGGCAAACTTTCTGGCGAACCGGCTGGGCCGAAAATCTTGGGTAAACAGCCACGCACGAACCTTCCCTCTACCTTTCGACCATATATACTCCGTTCCCAACTTGACCCGGTTTAAAATTACTTGCAAGCGTAATTTCGAAAGTAACACACGTATTTCTATCGACCTGGTTCCCTCGTTCAACGACCAGCGCCTACGCGATTATTTTCGAGATTCGAGAGATGGTGTGCGTTTCTTCGTACGCGAGTCGATGATAATTAATCAACCGTAACAGGCGGCTAAGTCGCGCTATTTGTAGAAGAAACTCGAAGAACGTTTGCAGTGGTCGAGAGCCTCGCCGAAATATCAACGAACGGTTGTCAAAAGGGATTGAAAAATGTGTAACGTATTTGTGGATAGCGGAGCAGCGCGGTGGAGGGCCAAGACGACGATACAGGCGTGACGCTCGGAGAAAATTAAACCCGCCGGCGAATTGGATCGATAAGTTGAGAATCGAGGTGACCTGCACGAGGTGCAGGGCTGCACGACAGAATCACACGGACGAGGGTGTAGTTGCATTTGCAATCACGACACCGGAATCCAATTCCGCGACGCTTTCGTTTCTCGCGGCGTGGCGAAAACGCAGCTGAAAAGGCAGCTATCAATCGGCAAACGGCGAGTTACACAAGGTTGAACCTGACGCCGGGAATCGAGCGATGAGCTTTCGTCCCAGCCGGATCGATTTCCCGTCTGTTCTGCTATAATTTATTTAGAGCTGACCCCGCTCGTCTACCGAGGAGTAACCGACAATTAGCGGGAACGATATTTCGAGCTTCGCGCGCTGGATCTTGATGTACATACGTACTGAATTCCAAGGAAATTCGACGCCACGCGATATCTCCGGTGTGGCGCTCGCCTCTATCGTGACGGGCAATTCGATCAGTTTAACGACCTCTTCTCTTATTATTGCTGTGATAATTATACGAACGATTCGCTGATATCGCTCAAGGGAGGGATATTTCTCTCATTTCGCTTCGTTTGTGATTTTAACCCTTTGCACTCCTATGTCACGCTGGAGATGACAATACAAATTTGTTATTGAACTCGTATGTCGTGAGCTGACAACGCTAATTTACTCTAAAACACGTACAGGCTGTAGATGGTAACGTTAAATAACTGTAAAACACTATGTGGCATTCGAGATTCCACTCAGCAATAGTTTGCCAAGTTTTGTTAGTTTATCGGTACAGTTTGTGGTTATTTATAAGTTGTGCGTGGAATTTTTTTCTTACTTTAATTCATTTCCCTGAAAATAAATACAAGTTTACACCCAACAACATTGAAAATAAATCGAGTGCGAAGGGTTAAAGATCTGAAAAGAATTCCACTTGTAGACACTAGTGCCCACATTCTGTAAAATATTCACCAATTATATTTTTCACAAGTATATCTGTATTGACACCGAAAAAATTTACCCATCATACGATGCAGTCTTTAATATATAAAATTTTTTCCTGGCTTTGGTAGGTACTTTGTTAAGAACTCGAGTTTGCAGGGTATCAGAAGAGCTCTTTATTAAATTTTTTTTCTACTTTTCGTTCCGTAAAGATGAAGACAAGAAAAATCACGTTCCTTATTTACCTCGAAAAGGGATTTTTTGTGATAATAAGAAACATAATTTTTTATTTCGTGTAGATTGATTTAAACATTTTGCGATAATAGGCGAGATACTTTGTCTGCTTGTTTATTAAAAATAATCAATTTATTTATTTATTTGCGAAGACATAAATTATATTGTCAAGCAGAGAGTAACTCTTTCTTTTAAAATAAGATTTTTTTCAAATCAGTAAATCTGTTTGATTGTTATAACATTTTACAATCAATTAAGTTTGCAATCAAGATGTAAACTTGCGTTTAAAACTTCATTTTCATCATCCTGTTAAAAAAAAAAAAAGAAGTTAACTGAAATGAAAATGTATTACTATACTAAAATATTACTATAAAGGAATTAGGATAATACGCTTTAATAATGTCTCTTATAAACTCTTCAAGAATTTTTACTAGTAACAAGAGAGAATTGGAAAGCTTGTTTCTTATTACCCCTAATCGGGTATTAGGATACGTAATGCTGAGGTAACAAGTAACACAATATTTATTTCCTCTGTGATTTAATTGAAACGACGTAATACTTTTAGTCTTTAAAAGTATTTGGATGAAATGTTGATTAAATAAAAATGTTAGAGCGCCAAAGACAAAATATCTGGTTTGTAATATACCAAGTTTGTAATATATCTCATTACTCCATTTACTTTTTACTACCTTATTCTCTGCTGTATGGTTGCATTGTAATTATTTCGAACCGTAAATTCATCGAAAGCAAAGTTCTAAGTTTTTTTATTCGGTAATAAAAATGTCACTGATATTCTTCCTACAAATCAATTTGCCAGATCGCAATAGAAATATGAATGAAATATAGAAATATATTATTGTCGGATGGCACAAAATATTTTGTTATCTATGCTTCCATATTACGCAATTTCTTCTGCAACGTTGTTGAATCACGAAAGCTTCCAGACTTTCTCTCTTAACTGTTGAGTAATGCTGTTTAAACCTTAGTAGAATGAGCATTCGTAGAATTTATTATGGAACGGTAAGAAAGAAAATGGGGCTCTATTAAGTATACAGCCACTCCGTATATTTGACTCGGGCGGTATTTTAAATTATTGTTGAAATATTAAAGTTTGTTCTGCTCGCAGTCTAGCCGGGCTTAGTTAGGGGCGATATTAATGTTCAACGAAGCTACCGTTTCGCCCCTTTAATTTCGCACGGCGACCGAATAGACGTTTCTAATTAAATAGTAAAATTAACCAGTTTTACGTAGCTGGGCTACGGTTAAGTGCCCGTTCTGTTTGCGATGCGCGACTTTAGTCTGTGATTATCGGTTAATTAGCTCTACTTTGTTTAGACCTAGAAGAATGAGATAGTCCGGATAGTGTTTTCTTCGAGCTGTTGGCTTCTTTTTCTCTACCTTTTGGAGAACGTTTTTATTAAAAAAAAAAAAAAAAAAAAATAAAATGGAGGAACTCCCAGGGAGAGAAAAAAAATACAAAGGACAACGAATTGTTAATTCCT